>NC_134700.1:185012345-185239845 GCF_043290135.1 Rhipicephalus microplus | reverse complement strand
TGAGCTAACACTGTAGTTATCCTGTGAGCCACTTTATTGGGTATCATTCTCTTTTTTATTAAACGTGGGAGTGTCAGTTAGTGCCACCAGTAGCCTTGGGGTCGAATGCGGTACACTCTTTACGAGCCTGTTTGGCGTCACGTAGCACGTGAACATATTACGAGTGGGCAGCTGACCAATAGTTCCTCGTATACAACCAGAAGGCAGCAAGTCTGATAGTACAATACCCTCGTAAATGAATAGAGAAAGAAGTGTATACTCAAGTGCTCGGTTTTTTCGTGTTTGATATTATACATTAAGATCTAACAGACAATAATGGCAAAGAAAGTATAGGGAAAGTTAGTCCATCGAATTGTAATGTAAATGCGGAGAAAGAAAAGAGGGTGAAAAGATAACGTGCCGTGGGCAGGAACCGTACCTAATTGATTGATTGATATGTGGGGTTTAACGTCCCAAAACCACCATATGATTATGAGAGATGCCGTAGTGGAGGGCTCCGGAAATTTCGACCACCTGGGGTTCTTTAACGTGCACCCAAATCTGAGCACACGGGCCTACAACATTTCCGCCTCCATCGGAAATGCAGCCGCCGCAGCCGGGATTCGAATCCGCGACCTGCGGGTCAGCAGCCGAGTACCTTAGCCACTAGGCCACCGCGGCGGGGCGAACCGTACCTATATATATATATATATATATATATATATATATATATATATATATATATATATATATATATATATATATATATATATATACATGTACCTAGAAACCACCACGATACTCATTCATTAGCGCAACGCTAAAGGGAGGCTACTTGGCCTTCCTCAGACATCGTCCTTTGCGGCACTGAAGCGAAGCAATATTCCCGTGCCTGTCGCGCATTTTCTAAACTTGCTTCCATTCTTCATGCTTTGCTTCCATGGAGTTACTCTCAGATTGTGCGAAGCCAGCCACGCGAGAGATATATGGCACTCGTGTAGTACTGGCTGTGTCACCGCTAGCCAGCTACGTGCTGCGACGACGAAGAAGGAGGCACCCGATCTCCGCTATACCTGATCATTTGTCAGCACTGTCTACATCGAAGAGATCTAGTATCGCACGCCGTAGTCAATGCTGTGGGCTTCGTGGCGCCGTCTCTCAAAATCAGGTGGAGTTTGAAGCATCGTCGATGGTTCATGCTCCATGTTTCTGGAGTTCTTTTTCCATGTAACTTGGAGTGTGCTTTGCAGATTTTACTTCTTAGGAGAAAATTTCTCGTTCACTGGAGTGCAATTCTAGTATATGCGCCATTATTCAAAATTTCGTGTTTAACTTTGCTTTATAAGCTTTTCAATGTGCTTTCGGAATCTTCATTGCCATAACTTCAGAAACTCGCCTTCATCTGTGAAACTACTGGTGTATAAAAGAATTATTCGCACTAAACTTGATTATGTCGCATATTTTTGGGATCTATACAAAAATAATTTTGAAAGCTCATTAGAAAAGGTACAAAATAACTCTGTTTGCTTTACGCCGCTCCTATTACGACCAAATTGTCAAGATTGCACTAATAAAGACTAACACTAAAATACCTACACTCTGTTCTCATGGTACAATGCTCCGCTTAAAGGAAGACTAAGAGCAAATATCAAGTTGACGTTTGGAATAGTGGTCCAGAAATCTTGTACCTTTACTCTAGCGCCCAGGAAGTAGCTATTTTGAAATAAAATTACATCTAATGGTCTGCATCACGTTAGCACACAACAAATCACCCGCTTGAAAGCGGTCTTCTAGACGTCACTTTTTTCGTGGCCAATGTCGCCCGACTTTACTGCGCGTCAAAGTAGCAGGAGCCACAATGGTAACAACGCTTGTTGAACGAAGTTCTGCAATCTCGGCACCCACAGCTCTGCTTGATTGGTTCGACTGGTCCCCGCTAGATGGCCCCACCTATCCAGCCTTATCAGCCAAAACCTGAACTTTTGAACTTTTGAACCACTCGTACCATTTCCCATAGTAATGCCAGCTGCTTCTTTTTTCTACAAATAAACATAAACGCACAAGAAGCATTTTACTAAACTTCATGATGCATGGAAAGCTTTTTTTAATTGCAGCTTCTTTGACTACTAGTGATTAATTGTATTCGGGATGCTCTCACTTCATAGGGATTATATTGCAAATGTCGCACTGGTGGTGCATGTCCAGTGACACACTTATTTAAATTTCTCGGTAAGTTCGACATTGCTGTTGATAATATTGCTGTTTTAGAGGTTGTCGTACATTAAAATGTCACTGTGATATAAATCGTCATTTGCCTTTAGCGTCGTTATAGGTTTTTTTCGCAAAATATCTCTCTATTGTCACTTGCTTTATTTGCTAGTATATATATCTCGCACTGTTTGGATCATGCCCATAAGGGTGGAATTCCATCGTTCAAAACTGAATCATTTTGCCAGTAAAACAGACCGCGCACGCCAAAGAACTGGAACCGCCTTGCCTCATAAACTAATACAGCAACTTTTTTGATTATGAGAAATTTGCGAATTTGTTAGTCAATTTTTGTAAGCCTTTTTGTATCTTGCATCTTCATTGTATATTCAGAGCAACAATTGTAACAATAGTATAAATATTACAATGAACGATTACATGTTGTATATTTCCTTTTAATAGCCATTACTGCATATTTAGATACTGTGTCACTAGTGCGAAGAATTTTTTAGGTGACTTTAAGCGTATCTATCTATCTAGCCGCTTACGTTTGGGTGGTCTCGTGGCATCTCTCTTAACTTGGGGAGAACCAAAATTAGCATGGCAGGGTAAGATGCCTTGACAAATATGACGCGCTAGCCAAGACATGAATAATGTCACAATTTCGGTGTGTGCATCGTCCAACACTTCCCGCCAGACAGTGACACAAACCAGCGGGCGAATATGTGCCACTGTTGTGCAGGTATGTGCCACAGGTGATTGACACTTAGTATCTAACCATGAACGACGAGAACACGCTCGGGCAATTTTAATGCGCGAGTGTCAAGAAATACGAGACATCGCTAGCATCAATCCGACGAATGCAAAGAATGAATGTCAGGGTCCCAGTTGGCATGAAATCCAAGTATTCTGCGTGGCATTGAAGCATCTTACCACAGAGCTACGCTAGGTCTCGGAACTACTTTTCAAATAGACGCTAATCTTCGTGAAACGTTAATAGTGGTGGCAATTCTGCCTACCCAAGTTTATAAACATGTCATGTGTACTGCTTTATTACAGCTGCCCCGTCGAGTTAACGTCAATTGTGGTTAGTTGCCATGCGCTGAAGATGATTTATGTAGCAGTGTCCGCGGCCAGCATCTGCACGAGCATAAAAGCGCTTCATATTACCTTCTGGTGTTGCTAATATGCAAATTCTAGTAGGCATTGTTGCACAAGTGCAAACAACCGGTTATATTTATAAACATGTGCAACTCTTTAACATATGTCTGTGCGTGCAAAATTTGTAAATATATTCAGCGTCATTTCATGACGTGTCGCTAAAATAACAACAATTGCAGCACGATCACCTTCCCTTCACGTGCTTCGCATAACGTTGATTCCCAGTACGTTGGATCTGCCTTTTTTTCCTGATATGTATATTTACACTGCATATTTGCTATACTGTGCCTATCGCTAACTATATTTGCATTGTTTTCTCCCTTTGTATTTACTATGAATACCACCGCCTGTGCACACTGCGGAGTTGAAGAGACAATTTTAAACTTCCTGTGCGACTGCCCGGAATACAGCATACAAAGACAATACCTTTCTAATACACTCAGCAAGTTAGATGACCAGCTGCTGTCACACGAACGTATACTGCGGCATCGCATAGATTCATCATCACAGAAGAAGGCCGTGCAAGCGCTACTGGGCTTCTTGCGAACTACTGGTCTGTCGGAACGACTCTGAGTGCATTGATTTTGTGTGTTCGTGTGTCCGTGTTTTGCTCTTATCTATTTTTTACCTCCCTCTCATTCAACCCCCTATTCCCCAACCAAAATGTAGGGTAGCATACCGAATACTTGCATCTGGTTAACCTCCCAGCCTTCCGTCTTTCTCGTTTTTGTCTCTCTCGTATTTACTAACCTTTTTTACGTTTTACCACTCGCCTCTGTAATGTGTTTAACGCTGAGGATATTATAAATTATACATGAATAAATACTACTGATTTCATTTTCAATAAAAAGTTGACATTTTTCGCATTTTTGGTTTTTTTTCAAGTTTTTTTCTTCCAAATGTGTCTTTCACACTCTTTTTGGTTTGTTTTCTGCCGTTACTTGTTTCTTCCGTCCCGAAATTAAGCACAAGCTCAAGATACATCGGGCAGTAATGTGTAGAGAGAAAGTAAAATACAAAATAGTTTACTATGAATGTGTTGAATATGAGCCAGGGAAACTTTAAACCTCTGTTAATTGTATTAGAAGCACTACTCAACTTGTCCTAAATGTTCAAACGAAGAGTCATATTTGCCTTTCCTGCATTACAATAGAAAGCAGTACCAGTGGTTTGATGCGTAGGACGGGCTACAAGCGCTGATCTACTTACAATTCAACGTCACGCTGCATGCATTGGCTTTGTGCGTGCGTTTACTGAACCCACAAAAAGACGGTGTAATATTGCCCGTGCCAAAGTGCGAAAGTTCGCTTACATCAAAGAACATCTACAGATTATTTGTGGTTTAGAAGTGCGATAAACGAAAAGTAAAGTGTCTAAAAAGAAGACTTTGCGCTCAAGACAGAATTTTTCGCTTTACTGAGTTCCTCTAAGAACTGTTATTGTTCGAGCTTTCATAAAGAAAAAAAAACAGCGTTTCAAAGACGGGGACAGTTGAAGAACGGCACACGATGCGTTTGTCTCTGTCCCAGTCTATGCAAGCCGAATAAGTAATCACCCCCACCCCTCGCTATACCTGAACAGAGCTCCAGCGAAAACGCAAGGTCAAGTACTAACATATTACAGGTTCACCGATTAAAATCATTGAGTAGTTCGGAGCAGAAAAAATACATGCAAGTCATGCAAAGAAACTGTATGTACGTTTGAGCACATCCTCCGTGACTGCGGATTACTTGGGCCCCGTGTTAGACTGGGGCGTTTTGAATGACTCGTGAAATCCCCAATCTATTGCAATAAAACAGTGGTTATCCAGTATTACCACCATACAATCGGGGTGCTTGACCTCTCGGTCCCGATAGTTAGAGCGCGAGAACAAAAAACGACAAAGAGACAAGAAGGAGACGAGCGCAAACTTCCAACACGTCTTCAACTCGCTCGTCTGCTTCTTGTCTCTATGTCGTCGTTCTGTTCTCGTGCTATAACTATCGTCATGTCATACTGACTAGCCCAAACTGCCACACATCTCAATCTCGTCGTGTCAGTAGTCAGGCTGGCACATTCGTGTATTGTACAAGGTCTAACAATAAACTTTTGTAAAACAGCCAGAAGTTCATAACAGTTGCTGTTCTACACGTAAGTTTATTAGGCACTGTGATACAGAAACTGAATAGAATGAAATTGGCAGATCCCTCGTACAGTGGGAATCCATGATATGCGAAGCACGAATAGGAAAGGTTGGTGCTTCACTTTAAAATAAGCATAACGTTACAAGACGGACGTAAGTTATGTCGTACATGACTTCCATGTTATGATTACCACGTTTGAGCCTGGCATTTTTGTTCGTTATCCATTCACGTCACGTAATGCGAAATTCGCTATATGTGAAGCGAACGTTACTAGCTAGTAAAACGGCCGCGACCACGCTATGGGTGAAGCACTTATTCATGTTTTATATGACAAGAATGAGATGATTATTATGTCCGAACATGTCATACCTTCGTCCTCTATTCCCATCAAGTGATACCTGATTTGGTATATGTGGAGCCAGTAAAATCGCCACGAGGGCGCTATGAGCGTAGCATGTAGTCATGTTTTACATAACACGCATGTCATGATTATCGTGTTTGAACGTGTAATTCATCTTCATAGTCTATTCACATTACGTTATACAAATTTGGTATATGTAAAGCTAGCGAAATGACTGCGAGCGCATCATGAGCGTGGCATGCAGTCATGCTCATACATGACACGCATTTAGTGATTATCCTGATTGCATCATTCATATATTTTCATCATTCAGTCACGTCGCATAACACCTTTTGGTGTGTGTGAACCTAGCGAAATGACCGCGAGCGCATTATGAGCGTGGCATGCAGTCATGTCCTTACATGTCACTTATGTTCCCCATGCAGTCATATCATATACCAGTTTTGTGATATATCATGTTATCGAAACCACCGCAGGAGCACCAAGACCATGACATGTAAATCACGACGTTCATGACATACCTGTATTCACTTTCGTGTTATGTCTAGTGGGTTATGCTCGTCATACAGTCATGTCATGGCATACCAAATTTCACATAGATCCCATTATCAAATGGCCAGGAGAGCAAAAGGCCGTAGATAGATAGATAGATAGATAGATAGATAGATAGATAGATAGATAGATAGATAGATAGATAGATAGATAGATAGATATGCTCAAAGTCACCGAACTCGCTAAGAAATGCTCCTCATTTAGAAGAGCATCAATCCAATAAAGAGAAAGAAAAACAGCTGCTGCTTATGCGGATTAGATTTTTGTTGTCTTGCATGCCAACTAACTCAATAGTA
The DNA here is from genome assembly GCF_043290135.1 of Rhipicephalus microplus. Classification (NCBI taxonomy): domain Eukaryota; kingdom Metazoa; phylum Arthropoda; class Arachnida; order Ixodida; family Ixodidae; genus Rhipicephalus; species Rhipicephalus microplus. The sequence continues at coordinate 185,233,165 of NC_134700.1, read as the reverse complement.
ATATTTCCTTTCGGTGAACCTATAAACACATGCCCGTGTTCGATGATGTACGGTGCGCCGTTCCCGAATCGCCTAACCGTATGATTCATGGTTTGAACAAAAGCTTGTCCCCAGAGCCGAAACAATGTGCTCTATTTCGCCGCTTGCGGCTACAAACTAGGCAAATAGAAAACCAAGTGAATAGAAATACTGAAGAAAGGAAGATTTAAAGAGGGAAAGGAGAGACGGATAGTGGTAAACAGTGACAAACGCATAGGATGAAAAACAAGAGCACTGAAAGGCGAAAAATTCGCAGTGATACAGAGATGCCGGCGAAGCGATACAAGGTAATAACGTCGGCAGTCATATATTTATCTACTTCACAGTCTTCTATTTCTATCGTGAATGATATCGGCTCCCAAAGAAACGACTATTTTTCAAGCAAGGAAGAACCAGCCAAAGGCGCGGATATCGGCTGCGTGAGAGATGGATAATCCACGCCTAGCGACCAACCGGAGAACGCGACGTCTCTTTAGGAGGACTACGATAAATATAAAACAACTGCGAACAAGATGTTCTTTTTTGCCAGCAAGCGCCATCAATATCGATGAGAATCCTGAACGGGAGCGTGTTCTTCCGAGCGAATCCGAACGCAAACGAAGCGTAGGAGCACCTCTATTTCGTAGCAAATAGAAAGACGCCTTTGTCCCTGCGTGTACCCCCGTATGTTCTTTTTTTCGTCGTTTTGCTATGCTGTGCTGCACGAAAGTGAGAGTTTGCGAGAACATGATGTCTTCGTCAATAGACTAGGCTATATGGCTCGCGTCATTCCGAAAAGAAGATAATACGTCTCATCTAAAACAGCCCGCTCACAGCATATCGGACAGCATTTCCGCTTTCCTTTGCTCGCATTTTTAAATTTTTTTGCATGTCAGTAACGAAACTATGCCGGAAATAGTGCCTCTGCGTTGCAATCATTGAACAATAACACATAATATATAACCAATCTTAACCTTAATTGAGAGGCGAAGCACAAAATGAGCGCTGCTGCCTTGTTTCATACAACAACAAACTTCATATTTGCAAAGAGCTTCTTTGAATCTTGGCGAGCCTGCCCCCATCGATGTTGGTGCCCTAATGCATTGAAAAGCCAGCTGCACGCCACTTTCTTCAATATTCATGTCTGCACAGGTGTCAATGTATTCACCATGACAAACCTAAAATAAGAGAGGTTGTAGAAGGGCATTATTGAAAATAGTGCACCAAGCTTCTTGCTTTTTCAACAGGTTCAACAGCGAGCTCCGCTTCTTTCTGGGCTGAAGCAAGTGTCATTTACTTTGGAAAACGCCCCTTGCCTGCGCAACAAGATATATATACATACATACATACATACATATATATATATATATATATATATATATATATTGTTATGGCGTTTATTAGCCGGCACACAGCGAGTCTACACAATGGCGACAGTAACGGCCAAAACACGGGGTCTCCGCGCGAGCGGCGTTCTCTTTGGGCAGACCCACTAGAAAGCACATAAGAGTTCGACCCACTTCAGTGTTCGGCGGCTTCTGTACAATTACCCCGGGGTCGAAGAGGGAGCCGCCTGGCGACCTAACAGCTTGTCACTACGAGCGGGTCATAGTAAGCCTTCAGACGCTCCACGTTGACTATGTCGCGCCCACGGCGGCGCATGTCCGAAGATTGTTCAATTGGCTCGAGAAGATAGTTGACCGGAGATGTGCGCTCGATCACACGGTAGGGACCTTCATATTTCGGGAGTAGTTTGGAAGAAAGGCCAGCTACAGAGGTCGGGATTGAGAGCCATACAAGGGAACCAGGAAGGAAGGTGGGCTCAGAAGTGGCGGAGCCATCACGAATACTCTTCTGCCGCTCTTGCTCATGCGTCGTAAAAGTCTTGGCAAGCTCGCGACACTCTTCAGCAAGCCTGGCGGTCTCGGAAATAGGTGTACACTCAGATGGATCCGGCGTGTACGGGAGAGTATCGTGTCGATGGTGTGTGACGGGTGCCTTCCGTACAGCAAAAAGAAAGGTGAAAAACCAGTCGTGCTCTGAGGGGCGGTGTTGTAGGCGTAAGTGACGAAGGGCAGTATGGTATCCCAATTCGTGTGGTTGGCGGCGACGTACATCGACAGCATGTCGCCGAGGGTGCGGTTAAAGCGTTCGGTCAGACCATTCGTCTGCGCGTGGTAAGCAGTAGTTTTGCGGTGGACAGAATGGCACTCAGTGAGAATGGCATCGACGACTTCTGACAAGAAGACACGGCCTCGATCGCTGAGAAGCTCCTGGGGTGGAGCGTGGCGCAATATAAATCGATGCAGTAGGAAGGACGCAACATCACGCGCAGTAGCCGCAGGGAGAGCGGCGGTTTCGGCGTATCGCGTTAAATGATCTACGGCGACGATGGCCCAGCGGTTGCCAGTGGACGTCAGAGGAAGTGGTCCGTACAAATCGATACCTATGCGCCCAAACGGACGGTCAGGGCAAGGTAGCGGTTGCAGACCGGCTGGTGACATGTGTGCGGACGGTTTGCGGCGTTGGCAAGCGAGACAGGAGCGAACGAACTGCTGGACGTAGCGGTACATCCCGCGCCAGAAGTAGCGTTGTCTAATGCGATGGTAGGTTTTGAATACCCCAGAGTGCGCACACTGTGGATCAGAATAGAAGGATTCACATATCTCCGACCGCAGACTGCGGGGTATCACGAGTAGCCACTGCCGGCCATCGGCGTCGTAATTGCGTCGGTGTAGGAGGCCGTCACGAATGGCGAAATGGTGAGCTCGACGACGCAAGGCACACGTGGATGGCGTTGCGGACGGATCAGAGAGCAAGTCGATCAGTTGGGCGATCCAATTATCCTTTCGCTGTTCGGTAGCGATGATGTCAACATCAATGGCAGTAACAACAACCGAGGATACTGAGCAGAGCACGTTAGCTTCAGGCAGAGGGGAGCGCGAGAGGGCGTCGGCGTCAGCATGCTGGCGTCCGTTGCGGTAGAGGACGCGGATGTCGTAGTCTTGTAAGCGAAGAGCCCAACGGGCGAGGCGGCCTGAGGGATCCTTCAATGATGACAGCCAGCATAGTGCATGATGGTCAGTGACGACATCGAATGGGCGACCATACAAATAAGGTCGAAACTTTGTAAGAGCCCAGACGATCGCCAGGCACTCTTTTTCCGTGACGGTGTAGTTTGTCTAGGCTCTTGTGAGCGTACGGCTTGCATATGCCACAACGTAATCAGGGAACCCGGGTTTGCGCTGCGCCAGGACAGCGCCGAGGCCTACACCACTGGCGTCCGTGTGCACTTCTGTTGGGGCCGTAGGGTCATAGTGGCGGAGAATGGGAGGAGACGTCAACAAGTGGCGGAGCTTCAAGAACGCGTTGTCGCACTCTGACGACCACGAATTGAGGGGCCCGTTACTTCCGAGGAGCTTCGTCAGCGGTGATATAATCGTGGCGAAGTTTCGTATAAAGCGTCGGAAGTATGAGCACAGGCCCACGAAACTACGCAGTTCTTTGACGGACGCAGGTTTTGGGAATTCGGCCACGGCCTGAAGCTTGGCTGGGTCAGGAAGAATGCCATCCTTGGACACGACGTACCCTAGGATGGTGAGTTGGCGTGCTGCAAAGCGGCACTTCTTCAGATTTAGTTGCAAGCTGGCGTTGCTCACACGTGTGAAAACTTCTTTTAGACGTTGGAGATGGGTGGAGAAATCTGGAGCGAAGACAACAACGTCATCGAGGTAACACAAGCACGTGTGCCATTTCAAGTTGCGCAGTACGGTGTCCATCATGCGCTCAAATGTCGCAGGTGCATTACACAGACCAAACGGCATGACGTTGAATTCGTACAAGCCGTCGGGTGTGATGAAGGCAGTCTTCGGTCGAGCGTCATCAGCCAGGGGTACTTGCCAGTACCCCGAGCGCAGATCGAGAGAAGAAAAAAATTGGGCTCCGTGAAGGCTGTCAATTGCGTCGTCGATGCGCGGCAGTGGGTAGACATCCTTGCGAGTGATCTTATTGAGCCGTCTGTAGTCCACACAGAACCGCACAGAACCATCTTTCTTCGCAACAAGAACAACAGGAGACGCCCATGGACTGTCCGAGGGCCGAATGACGTCGCGTCGGAGCATATCGTCAACCTGCTCGTTAATTTGCCGGCGTTCAGCAGGCGACACGCGGTATGGACGTCGCCGTAATGGTGGATGGGCACCAGTGTCAATACGATGCGTAACAGTGGACGCGCGACCGAGAGAACTTCGCCCGACATCGAAAGAAGAACGGTATTCTTGCAACAGGTCTAGAAGCTGGGAACGCTGCACTGACGTAAGGTTGTCATCAATGAATGGGCCAAATACATCAGGAGATGATGGGTCAGAAGTAGAAACAGCACTGATGGTACGTGAATCGGGACAACGCGAGTCTTCGGGTACGTCCAGGACTTGTGCGTCGTCGACTGCTTCCACTCTGCCGAGACATTCCCCTTGAACCAAGGTAACAGTGTACGGGGATGGGTTGGTCACAAAAATAGCGGCGTTGCCTTGGGTGATTTGCACGGTCGCGAAAGGTACTAGCAACCCTTTCCTCCTGGAAGCACGGTAGGATGGCGAAACAAGTGCAATTGTGTCGGAGAGACCGGTGCAGTAGACCGATACGCCCATCGTCGAGCTTGGAGGCACTATAGTATCGTCTTTCACAAGAATCTTGTTCAGTGTCGAGGGACCGTCTTCTGGCGTCAAATGCGAGAAGGGCGAGAGTTCAATTTCGGCGGCGGCACAATGAATGACGGCGTCGTTGCGGGAGAGAAAATCCCATCCCAAGATGACTTCATGAGAGCATGCAGGAATGATGATGAATTGGGCGACATACAGAACGTCCTGAACGACAACGCGAGCTGTGCAGCCTGCTGTAGGATTAATACGATGTGAGCTAGCGGTACGAAGGGACAGTCCAGAAATCGGCGTCGTCACTTTTCGAAGCAAGCGGCAAAGGTTTTCGCTCATAACTGATACCGCAGCTCCAGTGTCAATAAGAGCAGATGCATGAACACCGTCCACAAGCACGTCAATGACGTTAGATGGGCGGCTCTGAGGGCTTTCACAATGTGATAGCGTCGCAGTCCTTGCCTCTGGGACTGCGACGACTAGTTTTCCCGCTCATGAGCAGAAGAACTTGGCCGCATGGGGGACAGAGACCGACGTCGTGGAGACGGCGACCTTCGAGCAGACGGACCTGGGCGAGACGACAGTGGCACAGACGGCAGTTCCTCGTTATACGAACGGCTAAGGTGGCCAGCAACAGGAGAAGTGGGAGCCGGCTGTAGTCGAGAGCAATAACGGGCTACGTGACCGGCGTAACCGCAAGCAAAGCAGATGGGCCGGTTGTCGGGAGTGCGCCATCGGTTTTCCGGGGTGGGTCTCGCCCGGAACGGTGTCTGGAAAGGCTGCATGGTGGGCTGAAAATGAGGCTGAGGGGTTGCGCCAACATATGCAGCCGGCATACCCGCTGCAAAGGACGGAGGTCGTGCGGCAGCTTCGGCGTAAGTCACTGGTGCAGGCGCTTGAACGACTGGAGGCGGCCTTGCGACCACTTGGGCGTAACTTGGGGGTGCAGGGGCCGGAAGTTGTTGTGGGTGGTACGCAGGCATGACCTCCGCTATTTCCTGCTCAATCGCTCGGCGGATGGGTGGAAGAATGGTAGTGGCCGATTGTTGAGCAGCCGGTGGGCGGGCAAAGGGCAGGAGAGAGAACTGCCGCGCGATTTCCTCACGTATGAAGGACTTGAGATCTGCCAGCAGTGCCACCTGATCACAGCTCGCTTCCAAGCCTGCAAGCCCAGCATCTCGTGGTGTGGAGCGACGGGTCATCGAACGCTGCCGGCGGAGCTCCTCGTAGCTCTGGCACAGCGTGATGACCTCAGCTACTGTGCCTGGGTTTTTGGCAAGCAGCATCGTGAAGGCATCATCGTCAATGCCCTTCATGACGTTCCGGATCTTGTCTGATTCGGACATGCTGTCGTTCGACTTCTTGCACAAGTCCAGGACATCTTCAATGTAACTGGTGAATGACTCACCGGCCTGCTGAGCGCGTTCGCGTAAGCGCTGCTCGGCTTGCAGCTTGCGAACGGCAGGGCGGCCAAAAACGTTGGTGATAGCAGTCTTGAAACCGGACCAGGTTGCAAACTCGGACGCGTGGTTGGTGTACCACAAACTTGCAACGCCCGCAAGTTTGTCAACTTGCCGTCCTCGTCCCATTTGTTGGGGACGCTCACGCGCTCGTAAATGGGGAGCCAGTCCTCCACGTCAGTGCCATCGGCGACCGTGAAGATGGGTGGATCGCGGATCCTGGGGACACCGGGACATGGGGGTGGCATGGGAGGAGGCGTTTGCTGAGAGGCGTCGTGGGACATGGTAGATTGCAGCGTACGTGAGCGTAGTTCCAAGGGCATCGAAGGGGATCGTAGCACTCTCCACCAATTTGTTATGGCGTTTATTAGCCGGCACACAGCGAGTCTACACAATGGCGACAGTAACGGCCAAAACACGGAGTCTCCGCGCAAGCGGCGTTCTCTTTGGGCAGACCCACTAGAAAGCACATAAGAGTTCGACCCACTTCAGTGTTCGGCGGCTTCTGTACAATATATATATATATATATATATATATATATATATATATATATATATATATATATATATATATATATATATATATATATATATATATATATATATATATATATATATATATATATAGATATATATATATATTGTGGGCATTTAGTATACGCATCCTCTTCACCGGTACATTATCATCATTATCATGTGTGGCTCATGCATCCTCATCGTTGTCGCGTAGCATCATCATCTTGGCTCATTCATCGTAGCTGTCGGCTGCCGGTTCCTCGGGCCTAATAAAAGGTAATCCAAACCAAGACTTCATAATATATATATATATATATATATATATATATATATATATATATATATATATATATATATATATATATATATATATATATATATATATATATATGTGTGTGTGTGTGTGTGTGTGTTTCGGCAAAACCAAACCAAAAGAAAGAGGCTCGGAATCCCACACCCCATGTTACTCTACCGCTTTTGCTATAATATCAGCGAGTGCAACTTTCAGCGGGCACGAGAGAAACATACTGCCTAACTAAAGCGACGCTGCCTTCCGTGCTACGGCTTGTATATTCGCTCAAATTCCCCCTGTCTCGGTTTAAACGTAATGATATAAACTGACCTTCCACTATTGCGTGCAGAAAACAACGCCTGCAGAAACGAAGAAAGGAGGGAGGGCGCATCTTGACAATCGTGTGCTATCTATTCTTTATTCTTTATTCTTTATAAAAAAAAAACCTTACAGGCCCCAGAACAGGGCATTGGGTAAGGGGGGGAGGAATCGGAATGGTACAGACAGGTAACGAACAGTTTACAGGCAGGATCAGTGCAAGAACAACGAAAAACTATATATATATATATAAATGAGATCACATTTTAGGCTATACAGGGCGAGATAAATTTGAGGGAATACAGCACTTGTTGATATGAACATGGCGACAGAGGGATACATTTTAAAATAAAAGACAAGGGGAATATAAATCACCGTTACGCAATGCACTCAGAATACAAAAACAACATTATTTGTCATTATTTCAACATAATGTCAACATTATTTTTGTATTTCGTTTTTTTCTGCTCATCATGTGCGCGTGAGTTTGGTTCTGATGCGGCATTCTTGGAAATTTTGCGGCCATTTCGTCTGCTTGGCTTGGTCCTGCATTTCTATTTATTACCGTTCCACACTGAAATTTAATTTCTCGTGGAAAGCTTCTTCACGTGGTCTGAAGGGCCAGCGGCCCCGCTCGGGAACGCCGAGCTGCTTCAATGAGGTGCCGACTGTACACGCAACAGAAGAGAATGCAGGTTAAGAAAAATAAAGGAGAACCTCGCACTTCTGCCCGAGGAGCAAAACATTTTGTTCACTGGCTGCCGAGGCAGCAGAAGCATGCAGGCAGCCAGTCCGCTTCTGTGAAGCTGTGCATGCGAAGTAAACAAAAGACGTGACGCGAAACATTCGTGGTTTACATTAAGCCTTGCTGAGTAGCTTGCCCCCCCCCCAACCTAATCACTTTCTCTAGAAGAAAGCAGCCATGAACTGTAACAAGCAGAACAGCTTGAAACGGTGCCTAATAAATAAATAAATAAATAAATAAATAAATAAATACGAGCAAGACTGTGTAGTTACGATTATTTACGATCAAACAACACGAGCGTGAACCTCGAAGAAAGAGTAAAGCAAGAAACACTCACAGCCGTTCTACAAATAACCTGAGCCAGTGTCGAGGCCCTCTTTTGTCCTAAACTTCCCTGCGTTACGCGCGGCAAGGAATTCCCGAATAATAAAAGAGGACTCAATTTATTTCTCCAATTGGCGCAAACACAGAAGATTCCCACAAGAAAAGGAACTGAGAAATGACACGGGCAGTATACAGTTATCACGCGTTAAATGTAGCCTGAAGTGACTGTGCTCTTTATTCACGCATTGCCTGAAAAAGCGTGTTTGTTTCTACATGTCTTGTCCTATTCTTTAGTTTTCCGTATCGAACAATGTTCCTCGGTTTTTTCCTAAACTGCTGTCCTGCATGCCCTCCCACCAGCACCATGGTTACGTTCAGTCATGCTTACTATGCTGTTCACGTTTACACTTTCTGGCTCATTGTTCTGTCAACGTCCTCGACATAAAAACTTCTTCGTAGCGTGAGCGGAAGGGACAGTTCAGACTACGCACAACATCATTCTTTTTTTCATGGTGACTCGGTTGCGGTGCCTGCTCCCCCACCTTGCACAACACCCTCACAAAAGTTACGTTATATCAACTTTGCAGCGGCTCCTTTTTTTATCATGGTTCCACGGAAACAGGCCGGGTGAACGAAGTACAAGGGACCCTCGAGTTCGTAAGACGTAGTTCGAGTAGGTGGGCACATGTGGCTACAACGGAGAGTTCAGCGCCTTCTTTTGGCGCCAATGTCTTCTTTTCTATTTTTTACCTTCCCTTCCTCGCTACCCTGAAGAAATACCCTGTGGGCACGGCAGGTGGTCTTTCGAAATAAACCGGAAGGCGTGTCTGCCAAATATTGGTAAAAAAAAAGGAGATCTCATGGGTCAACTTTCCCTGCCAAGAATTTTTCACTTCGACATCGGCCTCTTTCTGGTATATGCGTTAGCGGGCTCAAATAATCGACACCTATCTTTGTTCTTATTATATTCTTGTACTTGTTAGACAGTCATACCATACCCATCTGACTGTGTTTCTATTTGTGTTTCATATTTGCGAAGAAAAACACTTTTTATAATCGTTTTTCATCTTACGAGTGCAAAAAAAATCTTCTGCTGCTCTCTGATTTACAGTAGAATGGCGCAAAAATAGTAGCTGATCTCAAATGTTTACAAATACGTGCGACAAATGTGATAGCTGCACGTCACTATTCAAGTGTCACACATGTCCAGTTTATTAGGGAGGCAATCGCCGGGCTAATTCCAAGGGTCGAAGTATCGACCCCCCGAATCGCACCACGAAAGCGTGGACAATTTAGAAGTGGTCCTTTTTGGCGCGCCAGCGGACGCCGGCTGTGGTCCAAAGAACAAGTCAGGGCCGGGAGTTGATAAACAAACAAAATTATATTCTCATTAACGACAGATCAAAAACAATACACACGTATGCACACTCCACAATAGTTACATACAATACGTCACCAATCAAACAACGTACTACACAATACAATCAGCCACACTCAAAACAACGGACATAGACAACGAACGATACGCTCTACAATGCAGTCGCATGCATTGAACAACCAAGACCCTTAAAGGCTAAAGAGATAAAAACCTATCCAGTCCAAAGTTCTTGGAACAAAAGTCTGGATGATACTCTTCTGAGAATCACTCACTCAAAGTCCAGCGTTGTTGTCGTTCCGCGCCCTCGAAGCTTCTCTTCCAGGAAATCTCGCGCCTTCAATTGGCCACTCTCCAAGCTTCAAACTTCCTCGCCCGAACACGTCGGCTTCACACACGCAGCTGTCGCCACGCGTCTTCGCTCGATAGCGGTAAACACACTCTCTTGCCTGTAGCTCGGGCCTTCACCCCTCAGGTGGAAATCCTCTTCATCTCCTGCTTCGTCCCTACGGACAAAACCTTCGCCGACTACACGGCGGGATCCCTACGCACTCTGGCGCTAAATTCCGTCTTCTCCTGATCTCTCATCTCGGCTGCTCGGTTAAATACCTTGCGCGCGACATTCCAGACCGTTCTCGTCATTTCGTCGGCGCGATACGCAGCGAAGGCTGGGAAGAGGGCGAGACGGTTGGAATGCCCTTTGCGGCCGATGACTCAACTCGGTATGACCACGCCCCTTTCGTTCTAGAACTTTCGCGGGCTATCTCGGCCGCCGATGTGGGCGAGGAGGTTCTTCGGCGAAGCCACGCTTCCGATGGAGAGCGCGCGCCCCGGGGAGCCTTTAGATGTTTGTTTTCTTTTTCTTTTGACCTCGCGGCGCCACTCCGGCGTTTCGTCGCGACAATTTGGCGGCGCGCCCATTTTTAGCGCTCGTTCTGTGACACTGCCCCCCACTTTAAGAATATTATCTCATAATATTCAGAACCACACAAACGAGCGCGAACAGTCCCCACTCACTCAAAGACTGTAACATAGTCCGTCGCTCAACACATGAAATATAACTACAGGTACATGACTTCAACACTTCATCACACATTCCAAACAATACAAATGTATAGAGTTCTCTCATTACAACAATTGCTATACTCACATCATTACTATACATCACATCACCGAAACAAACATTTTGACTCACTCAACATACAGTTGCGACACAGGACAACAAGAACATTAACACAACATATGGCACTCAGCCCTGCCAAACACAATCTGATTCTACCTCAGCAGCTATCCTGTGTATTTCGAGCGGCGCTTGCGCCCTTTCTTGTGGTGCTCTCTCGATCTCTTCTTATTGTTTTTGCTCGTTTTGTTCCGGCGAGCCCCTTCCAACGACGGTATCTGAGGCAGCGTCTCAGCCATCGTTGTCACTTCTGACACTGTTAAAGGGCCATAACATTCGACGGGTCCTGTGTGTTTATTTACCAGCTTGTTCATGTCTCGACATTTGGCCCGGCTGGCCGACTCCGTCTCCTTTACACAGTTGGTCGGTTGAGTTCGTGCCGACGTAAGTCCAGTTGCTCGGCCCGCGAACTCATTCAACACGATCAACTTCTCACTCACTGTCTCTTGCGCCGCGGCTTCCCCTTGGGCTCTCGTGAGATCCGTCACGGGATGCTCCTCCACTGTATCTCGCGGTCGCTGGGTTGGCGAGGGCTCTATCTTCGGGTCTTCTCCCAAACATTCCGGATCATTCGGTCCTCGCGCCCCGTCAATGTTTCCGATGACAAGGTCGTACAGGGGGGTCGTCATGCATTAAGCAGTAACCTTCCCGCTGAAGTACGGGGTTTCAACCTCGATTTCTGCTTCGGGAAGCATCCGAACGGTACGGTCAATTAGGCAAACCGGTTTCGTTTTGCCTGTTAACTCACTTTCCCGTACCAAATTTCTCCGCACGATAACCGTGGAGCTACCGGTGTCTCTTAGAACCGTAATCTTCTTGCCTGCAACCTTTCCAGGCAGCGTTGGCATTCCCTTCGTAACACCGGGTGGCTGTTTTGACATTACAGCACCCACAATAGGAATTTTCTCCCCATTCTTCAACTCTACGAATCCATCGGTGATGGCATTATTATCAGATTTTGGTGCCGCTTGCACACAAGATACCTGGTGAGTTTGACTCACTCCGTTCCGACAAGCGTCTGCTTTGTGCCCAGTCTGACCACACTTAAAACATTTTACTGCCGTAGGGCTCGTAAAGATCGTTCGACAGTTTTTCGCGCGATGACCCACTCGGTTGCACAGAAAACATCACGGAATGCTCTCTGGTGCACGCTTCTTTTCTTCGGGAACCAATTTCTTCGAATCATCGGCACACTCCTTCTTGACCTTGGCCAAATTAGTTCCACCTTGCGCTTCCAAGAATTGATCAGCCAATTCAAGCATTCCTTCAAGTGATTCAGCCTTCCTCTCTTTCAAGTACAGCCACAGGCTTGGGTGGCAACTAGTGAGAAATTGTTCTCTAATTAGGAGCTCTCTAAGTTCATCGTACTCCTGCGCTGTCCCTGAAAGTTCAATCCATCTGTCGAAATAATGGCAAAGTCGGGCGGCATACTGTGTAGCCGTCTCACCATCAGCTGGCTTTCCTGTCCGAAATCTGTCTCGGAATCCTTCTACAGTAAATCTAAATCGCTTCAGCAAAGCAGCTTTCACCTTTGCATAGTTTGCTGCATCGGTCGGCGTAAGCCTACCGCACACACTGAGCGCTTCACCACTCAAGCAAGTACTCGAAGCAGTTGCCCATTGGTGTTCCGACCAATTCTGGCTCTTCGCAATCGTCTCAAATCGGTGAAGGTACACGTCAAGGTCGTCCTTCCTTTCATCAAACGCCACGAGCAGCTTGCTTGGGTTCAAGCGGAAGCCATGATCTTCCCGTTCGCTGCTTTCAACTTTAGCTTGGACGGGAGTTCCACTTCGCTGTTGCAAACGGAGCCGCTCGAGTTCCATCTCGTGCTGTCGCTGCCGTTCCCTTTCCTCTCTTTCTTCTTTCGCCCTCTCAGCTGCCAGTCTTTCTTTTTCCAGCTCCAACTTCAATTGTAGCTCTCTTTCTTCTTCAGCTGTCGCTCCTTTGCCTCTCTTTCTTCTTTCGCCCTTTCAGCTGCCAGCTTTTCTCTCTCCAACTCCTACTTCAATTGTTGCTCTCTTTCTTCCTTCGCTCTCTCAGCTGCCAACCTCTCTCGTTCCAACTCAGCTGCTTTTTCTTCCTTGGCCCTCTCAGCTGCCAACCTCTCTCGTTCTAACTCAGCGGCTTTTTCTTCCTTGGCTCTCTCCGATGCCAACCTCTCTCGTTCTAACTCAGCGGCTTTTTCTTGCTTGGCTCTCTCCGCTGCCAACCTCTCTCTCTCCACCGCCTCTTTCTCCTTCTGGCTTACCCACTTCCGAAGTTCGGCGCCAGATAGACCCATCTTCTCACCAAGAGCAACTAACTTTTCGAGATCCATTGTGTCTCGCAAATAAAACCTTGCCGCGTGCAAAAAGTATCTGCCTAGATCAGTCTATCGGAACACTCCCCTGCACTCGTTAACGAGAACACTGAACAACACACAAAATCCTTCCGATAGCACTATCAACAACTCGAGGCTCTTTCTCACTACTTTGGACACACTATGCACCAAAAGGTCCTGTCTCGCGGACGCCAGAATAATTGTCACACATGTCCCGTTTATTAAAGAGGCAATCGCCGGGCTAATTCCAAGGGTCGAAGTATCGACCCCCCGAATCGCACCACGAAAGCGTGGACAATTTAGAAGTGGTCCTTTTTGGCGCGCCAGCGGACGCCGGCTGTGGTCCAAAGAACAAGTCAGGGCCGGGAGTTGATAAACAAAGAAAATTATATTCTCATTAACGACAGATCAAAAACAATACACACGTATGCACACTCCACAATAGTTACATACAATACGTCACCAATCAAACAACGTACTACACAGTACAATCAGCCACACTCAAAACAACGGACATAGACAACGAACGATACGCTCTACAATGCAGTCGCATGCATTGAACAACCAAGACCCTTAAAGACTAAAGAGATAGAAACCTATCCAGTCCAAAGTTCTTGGAACAAAAGTCTGGATGATACTCTTCCGAGAATCACTCACTCAAAGTCCAGCGTTGTTGTCGTTCCGCGCCCTCGAAGCTTCTCTTCCAGGAAATCTCGCGCCTTCAATTGGCCACTCTCCAAGCTTCAAACTTCCTCGCCCGAACACGTCGGCTTCACACACGCAGCTGTCGCCACGCGTCTTCGCTCGATAGCGGTAAACACACTCTCTTGCCTGTAGCTCGGGCCTTCACCCCTCAGGTGGAAATCCTCTTCATCTCCTGCTTCGTTCCTACGGACAAAACCTTCGCCAACTACACGGCGGGATCTCTACGCACTCTGGCGCTAAATTCCGTCTTCTCCTGATCTCTCATCTCGGCTGCTCGGTTAAATACCTTGCGCGCGACATTCCAGACGGTTCTCTTCATTTCGTCGGCGCGATACGCAGCGAAGGCTGGGAAGAGGGTGAGACGGTTGGAATGCCCTCTGCGGCCGATGACTCAACTCGGTATGACCACGCCCCTTTCGTTCTAGAACTTTCGCGGCCTATCTCGGCCGCCGATGTGGGCGAGGAGGTTCGTCGGCGAAGCCACGCTTCCGAAGGGAGAGCGCGCGCCCCGGGGAGCCTTTAGATGTTTGTTTTCTTTTTCTTTTGACCTCGCGGCGCCACTCCGGCGTTTCGTCGCGAAAATTTGGCGGCGCGCCCATTTTTAGCGCTCGTTCTGTGACATAAAGAAAGTGAATCACAGAAGCTTTCTAGAGAAGAAAGGCGAACCGAGAGAGTGGCATCTTTCAGGAACTTCGCTGAGGCAAATTACGAGTCGACTCTGAGAAACGAACAATGCCGCTGTTGCAGGAATGGTGCAAATGCGGGGGAAAGTCGCCCTTGAGAGTAGAAAAAACACTAAATGCCAACATTAAGTCAATGTTGATTACGTAAAGGGCTATCCAGATACTTTGTAGTGCTACATTTGTACCAAGAAACTCATTATTTTAAAATAAAATCATGTTTTAGTGGTCCGCGCTGCACTAGCACATTTCAAACTATGCGCCTCTAGGTGGAAACTTTCACGTCACTTTTGCCATGCACAACGTTGCCCCGCTTTACTGTGGGACCACCGACACTAGTCGCAGTAGCGAGAAATTAGCGGGAGCCACAGCAGCAACAACGGCAATTGAACGATTTTCTGCCATGGCCTTCGAGATGGCAGGCATGCTTCTTTCCACGGGCTCCACTAGATGGTATGACCTGTCCAGTTTGACCAGGCGAAAACTTCGCCTTTGAACCACTCGCACCGTTGCCCACAGTAGCAGTGCAGTGCACCCACAATAACGTCCGGTGGTTTTTTTTTGTCCATAAATTGAGCATAAACGAACAAACAGCAGTTCGTTACGTCTATTGATCCACGAAATCTATTTTATTTAGATTTAGTGTAGCTATTTTGATTACTAGTGATTATTGGTAGGTGGCAATTTTGACATTATCGGGATCATTTTACGAATGCCCTACTCGTGGCACATGTGTTCTCGTTCATTTACCTCAATTTTTCGGTAAGTAGGGCACTGCTGTTGATATTGTCGTTTTAGACGTTGTCATAATTGAGAATTCCCGCAGACGTAATTAGTTATTTGACCATAGTGTCCATTTATTGAGTTTTTTTTTTCTCTCCTATGACATGCTCGGGCTCTGACGAATGAAATATCTCGCCGAGTAGTTCGTGCTACACTTCCCGGTTCGTGTGGTGGTCGCTGCTCTGACAAGAACCCGCAACTTTTCTTACATTTTGCTTTACCCTCTCAAGCGTCTACAATCTGCGGGTGCAAGTTCAGCGCTGTCGCAGCACTAAATATAGCCACGGTGCTCATTTAGGCATGCCCGGTTCGCGCATGTCTAACGCACATTTGTCCCCGCGAACAATTTTCTTACGCTCAGGGAGGCGTACTAAGTGCATTGCAAGCTCTCTAGTGCGTCTTAAAAGGCTCATAATGACGACGGAAGTGCCATATTATAAGTACGACACAGAAACAAGCATCTATTCGTACTCAGCATTGCTGTAGCGACGTAATTTAATGCCGAGCTCATATAAAACTTTCATGCATGCTTGCTTCGAAAGTTCAACAAGGCAAATATGCTCACAAGTTTATATTAGGCTGTGTGTATAAAAATAAACAAAAAAATGGCTGATGGTCAAATATGGTCTGGTGTACACTTCATGGCGACTTCAGTGTCCTGTGCGTTGCTCTCTAAGTGTACATACAATTAAAGGTGTTCAAAATTGATGAGAAAGCTGTTTCAGTTTTCAGGGCCCCAAGTGATAACACATCATGCGCTGTCTGTATACGTGTACTTGGTTCTACACCCATACTTTTACAGCTAAATTTGTTATAAAATCACAACAAGAGTGATTCTGGCGCCGTACTTCGCAACTGCCGCTCGACAGCCCCTGGTGTCTATAACCACTACCATGCGAAATAAGAAAAAAAAAAACTAAAAATGAAGACATTTCAAGCACAGATAGGAAATCAAAGCCACGTCTTCTGCGTGGCAGCCCTATACTGCACCAAAGAGCTACGCCGGTGTTTTGAATTCCCTTGGAAACAGCTTTTTAACATTTGTAGTTAAAACTAACCCGGTGGAGGCTTTCATGTCGGGTATCGAATCGCGTTAACACGTGTTTCACAACACTTTATAACAGTAAACTAACGACCAGGCATCACTCAATGCGCGTTGCATAACGAGTGCAACGTTAAATACTCCAGCCCATTATGGAAGCCTCAAGAGCATTTTACTATCATTTGCCACAGCAATAACAAAGTGTATATTATAATACCTTACAAGTGTGAACCATTCCATGCTTTTCCGAAGATTGGAAATAATGACTTGAAAATTATGACAAAAACATTTTTTTTATTTACGGCATAGTGGGCACCATGCACGTGAGCGTGAGTAGTCGCTTAAAAAGTGTTTAAAAATGCTCTAGAAGGGCCGCTCTTCCAGCTTTTGCTGCTACTGTGCTGCGAGTTCTACATGGGGTTGGCAGCTTTTCTTAGAGGGCCCAAATTCATGCATTGTTCATACATACATTCGTGAATTTATTCATGCGTTGGAACCGCCCTGCCACGGTGGTCTAGTGGCTAAGGTACTCGGCTGCTGACCCGCAGGTCGCGGGTTTGAATCTTGGCTGTGGCGGCTGCATTTCTGATGGAGGCGGAAATGTTGTAGGCCCGTGTACTCAGATTTGGGTGCACGTTAAAGAACCCCAGGTGGTCAAAATTTCCGGAGCCCTCCACTACGGCGTCTCTCATAATCAAATGGTGGTTTTGGGACGCTAAACCCCACATATCAAATCATGCATTGGAACCACCAAAAACGAACAGACGGCACAGGAAACACCCGTGGTCGATTCACATCTCCCGTACTTGTAGGACGCCTATCGCAGCCAGATAAGACGCTGACAAAAATTGGCAGATCCCAAGTACAGTGGGAATCGATGATATGCGAAACACGAATGAGAAAGGTTGATATGTCACTTTAGAACCTGCAAAACGTTACGAGGTATGTAAACGATGCCGTACATGACTTCCTTGTCATGATTAATATGTTTGCATATGTCGTTGACCTTCGTCATCTATTCACGTCACGTGGTACCAAATTTAGTATATCTGGAGCTAGCGAAACGGCAGTGAGCACGCTATTAGCGTCGTATGTTGTCGTGTTCTTACATGACACGTGTTTGAGGATTATTATGCTTGCACCAGTCATATATTTTGTCATCCTTTGACGTCACGTAACACCAAATTCGGTATATGTGGAGCTAGCGAAACAGCCGTGAGCGCATCATGAAGGGATCCATATATACCAAAGTAAAGTTAAGTTAACGCTGGCCACAGCGACACATCGTTAGCAAAGCACGAGCACTTTATAGTCTGATGTCAGGAGCGTCAGGTGCGAGGATCGTCCATCAGCGCGGCCAGACGCGACCGGCGCAAAATGTGACATGCTGCATCTCGCGCCGATGCGTTACCCAGGCAACACTGCGTCTCCCTCTATTCGTGACAGAGGGACGCCAGACACGCTGAAATGTACATTCGTCAAAGCAACGCAGCGCAGCGTGCACCTGTGAATATATATCAGGACCGGCGCCTGGCTTGGCAACACCGGCGTGAAGCGACGAAACGAACGCCGGCGAGCACACGCACCGTGTCACGTCGAAACGTATTGGCACCTTGACTGTGGCATGTAGTCACGTTCTCACAAGACACGCATCTCATGATTATCATGTTTGCACCAGTCACATACCTTCGTCATTCATTGACGTCACGCAATACCGAATTTGGCGTATGTGAAGCAAGCGAAACGGCCGCGAGCGAATCAACAGTGTGGCATGTAGTCATGTTGATACATGACACACATCTCATGTTTATTATGTTTGCACCAGTATCATACCTTCGTCATCCATTCACGTCCCGTAATACTAAATTTGGTATAAATGAAGCTAGCGGAACGGCCGCCAGCACGCCATGAGCGTGGCATATAGTCAAGTTGTTACATAACACGCATGTCATGATTTTCATGTTAGGGCCTGTCGCTTGTGTTCACCATGCAATCATGTCATACCGTACCCGTTTTGCAACATGCCGTGTGAACGAAACCGCCGCAAGAGCTGGAAGACCATAAAATGTAAATCATTACATTCATGACATACGTGTCATGACTTTCATTTTATGAATAGTCAAATATGTTCTTTTTACGGTCGTGGTATGCCATACCAAGTGTGGTATTGATACCATTATCCAATGGCCAGGAGAGCTAAAAGTCATAGATAGATAGATAGATAGATAGATAGATAGATAGATAGATAGATAGATAGACAGACAGACAGACAGACAGATAGATAGATAGATAGATAGATAGATAGATAGACAGACAGACAGATAGATAGATAGATAGATAGATAGATAGATAGATAGATAGATAGATAGATAGATAGATAGATAGATAGATAGATAGATAGATAGATAGATAGATAGATAGATAGATAGATAGATACGCTCAATGTCGCCAAAGTTCACTAAAAAATGCTTCGCATTTAAACACCAAAGCACCAGTACCAGACGGGATAACTAATGCAATATGCGAAAGGTAAGTGACCAAACCATCACACAACTCGCAGACTATTTTAACAAAGACGTCTGGTCACCAGATAGACGTTTACCGCAACGCTGGAAGGAGGGTACTATTGTACTCATTCCAAATCCCAGCAAGCAGCGGGACTTGAAGAACATAAGGCCGACATCCCTTACGTCATGTTTAGGAAAGCTCTTTGAGAGAGTCATCGTCACGCGCGTGGAATACCACATCGAGCAACACGTCCTCCTGCCAGACTCCATAGTTTTTGTAAATGCATATCCACCCGATATGTCTTCCTGGTGCTTCGAGAAGACGTCCTAAATTCTCTTCCGGCTAGTCTAGGCACGAATCTACTCTCTCTAGATATCAATAATGCTTTTGGCAGCATCTCGCATGAAGCCGTCCTGCAAAGTATCCAAGAATGAAGATGCGGTGAACGCATTTACAAATACGTGCGGGGCTTTCTGACAGGCCGTACTGCCACGATTGGTTTGGGAACAGCACGTTTTTCACAATACAGCTTTCCAAACAGGGGAACCCCGCAAGGTTTTCAGAAACACGATAGTCTTTCTTGGGGTATTTCAACGCAAAAATTTGGGTCTGTCTCTCTATCTGTTTGTCTGTATTTCTGTCTCTCTGTACATTTGTCTGTTTATACGCCGTAACGATACGCCAAACAGCACCACACGACACCCCGAACGGGTAAACCTATCCGCTGCACCTAACAATATTGCACAAGTTTCAGCATTTATACTTGTGTGATTGTCAATTCAAAATTGGCGCGTATGTGCAGGTAATCTGCAAATGTTGTCGAAAGACGACAATCTTGCGTGTGAAGAGAGTGAACAATAATTTGATGTTCTGCGCAAGAAACTCGGTGAGTGGTATTTTTTAGGCACTGCGCTAGAGTGCCTCGAGAGTGCAGCGGAGGCGAACGAGCGCATCAAGTCACGTCACACGTGAGACATGAGCGCCACTTGGCCGTCTTCTTGCAAAACGAAGCGTGTGGCTCTGAGATGGGTGTGCGCGCCCGTACTAGAGGTGATAAGGTGAGGAACGCAAGGCGACGGGTAGGTGCCACCACCATCGTGTTTTAGCAAAGCGTTGGAAACACTCACCTTTTGGTGAAAGCGTTGCATGGTCAGCGCAGCGTGATAAGTGCTACGGTCCTTAAAATTACTTATGTATGCATTTTCTAGTAAAAGATGCACATGCAAAGTATATACGTGT
Organism: Rhipicephalus microplus; assembly: GCF_043290135.1. Lineage (NCBI taxonomy): Eukaryota > Metazoa > Arthropoda > Arachnida > Ixodida > Ixodidae > Rhipicephalus > Rhipicephalus microplus. The sequence continues at coordinate 185,213,008 of NC_134700.1, read as the reverse complement.
GGTTATGGTGCCACAGACTTGCGCAATGATGGCTTAATAATTGACAATGGCACAAATATGAGCGCTAAATATTGAACAACATTGATGGGCGCTGCGCATGAGGTCTGCCGTTTCAAGTACCGGTGCCGTTAATAGTGGAAAAACAGACGAATGTACAGACAGACCAAAATTTTTTCGTCGGAGGCCCCAATTGATTGATTTGTAGAGTTTAACGTCCCAAAACCACCATATGATTATGAGAGACGCCGTAGTGAAGGGCTCCGGAAATTTCGACCACCTGGGGTTCTTTAACGTGAACCCAAATCTGAGCACACGGGCCTACAACAGTTCCGCCTCCATCGGAAATGCAGCCGCCGCAGCCGGGATTCGAACCCGCGACCTGCGGGTCAGCAGCCGAGTACCTTAGCCACTAGACCACCGCGGCGGGGCGGCGGAGGTCCCAAGAAAGACTATCGTCTTTAAAAGCAATGATTGTGCATATCTGAGGCACCATAACAACATGTCAATATTTTGTAAGTGTGTCTTTATACTAGAGAAGGCACACACAAGTAATTCTAAGGACCGCAGCGCTTATCACGTTAGGCTGACAATGCAACGCGATGCTGAAAAAGGCAAGTATTTCCAACGCTTCGCTAAGATAGCCCGGTGGTGGCACTTGCCCAATGCTTTGCGTTCTACACCGTATCGCCTCCAAGACGGGCGCGTACGCTTTTTTTTCGTTTTCGAAGATAACTGCCAGATAGCGCTTGTGCCTAACATGCCTCGATGCACCTGTTCGCCGCCACTAACAATAGGACAACAACAACAACAACAGCACCTGATCGCCTTCGCTGCACGGATCGAGACTCTCTAACGCTGTGCCTCCAGAATACAATTCATGAATTTGTTCACGCAGAAAATCATATAAACCTTTTTTTACTCTTTCTAGATGCAAGACTATCGTGTTTCGACGACATTTGCAGTGAAACATGCAGGTACGTCGCCAATTTTTCTTAATTCGATTCTCTTTGATGCAGCCGTGCGAAGAAAAATTCTCGACTTACAGAAAGAGCACGACTTGGGCTTGGCCATTTACGCAGAAGACATTACTTGTAGGACAAAAAAAGGCACGTATTGAAATGGACAAAACGTGTTGTAAAGGTCAATCCATACAACCACATGAATAAAATGAATAGGACTTGTTCACCGGCGAAATCTGCGTACATTCATGTGAGAGCAAAGTATGCTCGATTTCATAGATCCCCATAGCTCCAACTATACTAGGAGGCATAACAATAAGATTAACACAGCTTGAAATTCAGGGTATGCACGTCCAGGAAACGGGAAGCACAGCGCACACCCCTGCGAATCTCATGCGCACTGTGAGGAGTATCACCAACCTCTTGGGTCGCATCGCTCGCCGCAGAAAAGGCATGCGCGAAGCTGACACTTTGCGACTAGTGCACGCCTTCGTAGTCAGCCGTATCCCTTATGCACCGACTTATCAAGCAACCCACAGAACAGTGATCGAGCAAGCGCACCGACTCCTTCAAACTGCTTGCAAGGCTGCCCTCAGGCGGCCACAAAACATCAGCACCACTGCTCTGTCTCAGCTCGGGATGCTGAACACGTATGAAGAATATGCAACAGCTACCCTACTCACGCATCGTGAACGGCTAAACACCCCACCACAAGAACGGGTCATGCGATCATTCCAGCGACTATAGGTGGTGCAGCGGAAGGCAGAAATGGCAGACGAGATGGGGATGTCCTGAGCGTTTACGTCAACGTCGCGGAGCGTGAAGACGCGTTCATTGGTTCATGACTACTGAGGGACCGAACGGCGTCGCAGTTTTATCACCGCGTGACAGATTCGAAGCACGGCTACATGGTGCCGCCTGCGTGACTGGAATGACTAAATACAGGTCAAATTTGAATTTCCTCTCACCCCGCAGTACTGTGAACATAGTACAGAATTAGTCCTTCCAACTATGCGCTCGCAGATCCACGTGGCACCTATGCCACGTCACGTGAACGCAGCCTTCCGCTGTGCGCGACGCCAGGCTCGTGCACGGAAGCTTCGCAACTACGGCACTGATCTTGACGTGTACTATGCGGATGCTTGCTCTTGCAGCAACACTATACGCACGTGTACGACAGTGGCCAGTAAGAGAGGAAAGCTCGTGGCAGCAGCGACAATGCGCGCATCTCCCATTGCTACAGCGGAGGCCACTGCGATCCCGCTGGCCATCACAGACGTGGGAAAGCGAGGTACAAACTCAACCATCTTCACGGATTCACATACAGCATGTCGACTCTACATGCATGGCGCAATAGCACGAACTGTTCTAAGAATCTTCGGCCCGCACACCGTGTCTGACCACGGCATCATTTGGTGTCCGGTGCATATGGTTGTTCCCGGCAATGACCGGACCGACCAACTCGCTCGCGCAACTACGTACCGAGCAATGGACGCGCCTGTAGACAGCACCATATTCCCTGACTACGATTAGCAATTAAGCGGTCGAGCGGACATTTGAAGAATAACGGACATGCGGTCGAACGGACATTCAAAGAATAACGGCTGGAGCGACGCACTATAGCGCCACCTCACCCGAAACCAAACAAAACACAATAGAATGCCTGGTGCCGTCTTCACACGAACACGTACTCTAACCTAGACACGTTTCTAAAATACACCCATTCGAATATCAAGATGAGTGCCCCTGGTACAGAGGAGTACCCACACTTACACACATTACATAGAGCTGTTCTTCGCGTCCTGTTGAGCCAAACTCTTCGTTCATAAAAGCACAAACGTTACCACACTGGTCGTGGGAGACGCGAGTCTCAAATCAGGCTTTGGGAATCCATTTGGCAACCTTGGACCAGGCCCGGCGAGCCGCTAAACCCAGTGGAGCTCTGGTTGAAGGGCCCCACCAACTTTAGTCACTGACAGTACTAATGAACGTTTATTCTCTCTCTCTCTCCTTTTGAATCAGCGAGAGGGCTGAATTCTGCACTGCGAAAGAAATGACAAAGCCCACTTTTGTTGTTATTTCTCCGTTCTGTCTACAGTGCTATTAAAGTTTTATTTATGTACCAACTAGCTCAATTAGACGCTCTCGCTTTGTAACACTTTCAAAGAAAGGTATTCTTGTGTACCAGTCAGCTCGAGGTGCTAAGCAGAGATTGTCTCTTACACTGTGGTACTATTAGGACGAGCAAGTATGTATGCCATATAAGTGGCTTATTGCTCAAAGGACACATCGGCTACATTGTCTCTGCTATCGCATAATAGAGCTCTTTTTTTGAAGAATCGCTGAGCGAAAGCTAAAGTTGCTCTCGTAACTGTGGAAAAGCGAACAGACACCTCAAATACGGCAACTCGAGCGAATGATATGGGAAAAGTGTGTGGTTTACCTAATCCCCACTTTCTTCATCGTGCGTTCAGCAGATACGCTTTTCTCGGAGTATTCACCAATCAGGCAAAAGGAACTCTCTATTCGGCTATTTAACAATAGAAGCACGTTCGCGATGTTCAAGCTCACAACTGCTGACCTGGTAACCGTGGTGTATGTAGGGCTGATTGCGGCACGCTTGGAATAAATTTACGCAATTTCTGGCGCCTGTTTTTTCATTTGTTTCATCACACCGAGAAGTATCAAGAATCAGCACTCATGTTACCTTATCATCTTGCGGTGCGAGAAAGTGATCTTCGTTGATTATGCATGCAGGGATGTTTTTGCACCTTCGTGAGCAATACATCCCTGAGGAACACCTGACTCATACGTATACTTAGCGGCAAGGCGGGGTCCTGTATTCTGAGGATGCTCTTGATCTTTGTTAAATTTTCCTTTGGCGTCTTTCTTGTTTATCGGCACTGTCTGCCAATGTATTCTCACTCGCTTGTCGTTATTGTCACAGCGGTGAGCCCTTTTTGGCACTCAGTGTGCTGCGGTGCTCAAATGCAAAAAAAAAGACACCAAGTTAGCAGTTCTGTGAGGAACTGCTGCAGAGGAACTGCCTGCGAGAATGCTGCAGAAAAGACGCGATGGAAACATTTCAAATCATAAACCTTTCTTGAAGGAATATAAAAGATGATTTGTTAACGTAACTCTATGAACACGTTTTTCTTTCTTTTTCGGGTGCCAAGATGCACCTTTGTAGTGGAAAACTAGGAGATGGACACTTTTTTACAGGACAGAGATTATCAGAGATGCAAAAATTGTGTAGTTTCTACTGCACGAGATAAATATACAACACTGTGTGCTAAAATTTTGTCGTATATTTCTGCTGTGGGCAATAATAACTAGTATTCGGTAAAACTAAAATTTTACAGCGTAGCTGTAAGGACTGTAATTTGTCCACTTTGCGATGTAAAGAATGAACTATCACGATTAATCTGGTGACACGAAACGTTCTCGTCTGATGTTTCTCTCCTGGAACAAATACGCACCGAACACGTCTGCCAGGCACGTGCTCTCTCATTGCTCTCCCGTTGCGCTGACTTGTCCGCCGTAATATTCCGGCACTCGTATGGGTGAATGCTCCCTCTTGTTCGAGTGTCTGCCTGGTAGCGGGGTGAATACCGGTTCTTAAGGGCGGCCATAGCAACAGAAAAAAAATTCCCGAGAGCTTGAAAACACAGGAGACCTAAACAAGATGAAAAACTGGGCTAGTTGGTGAAAATTCATCGTAACTTACAGCATGAAACACCCGCAAATAGATTGAAGACTCGTTACAGCGCAGTACCATGTATTTTTTTTTCAAGCCCATGTCCTTTTCTTTGGTGATGTAAGCCATGATGAAAGAGATCCAGTCTGTGCTGGTGAAAGGCAGCATTATCCATGAGGAGCGTCACTGAAGGAAAACACAGTGGCGCTTAAAAAATCACCCACATTCTCCCGTAAAGGGAACCCTGGTTTCTCTTTGACTGGTAGTCTACCTGGGAAGCACCCATGGATAGGTTTTAGAGTTTTATAAAGAGGTGCTCTTTATCCGTCACCGTAGACGTTCATGGTTACGTTTCCTACTGAATCAACTTCCAGCTACGACATCTGCAGATCCATTGACCTTACGGAACACTGAACTCGGGGTCTTGCCGCTGCTGCCATGCTGCAGCCGCTTTGCAAGCCCTCCCCTCCGCCGCACTCATTTTGCTGTCTTCATTGATACTACAGAGCTGCGTGAGACAGAGAGAGGAGTAAATGCTTTCAATATACGGAGCAACGCAGCAACACTACTGGTCTGCTCTGATACCGGAGCATGCACCGGAGCGGAGCAAGTGCTCTACAACAGAAACACTTAGTGGGCTTTCCGAGTAGTAGCTTGGCTACGATGATGGGTAAGGGACAAGCCCCGACCATGAGCTGCTTCGCATCTAAAAGAGCTCGTAATAATCTAGTGTTTGAATTCGACGCTGACGTTGCAACGAAGTTTTCTCGAAAGTCATAAACGAGCAGTCTGACGAATCACTTCAAGCTCCAAGCTAAACAGGGAAGGGCGTCTGCCGTAAGTGCATGCCGTCAGAGCACGCTAATTTTTTGTCTTCAATGACGGGACAGCAGCTGCTCAATCGCTCGTTTGTTTCTTTTTGCTTTACTGCTCGCATAAAAATGCTTTTATTGAAAAAGTCTCACTCTCGGGAAAATTACTACCACTCTACTCGAAACTATTTCCGCACGCCGGTACTTTTCAAAATTGGCATTGCGTGTCGTTTACTTTTCCAGGTATTAAAGTAACAAATGCCTTAGTAATTATTCTATGAAGACGGGTTATTTTAACCTCTGCAGGTTAGTAGCAAATTTTTTTAACCCCTTCCGGCACACTGCCTGCGTATGTGGATGCAACTTGGTTTTGCCAGCTTATTCGACTATAGTGGAAAAAAAGGAGCAATGTGCATCGAGATTTTGATGAATTGGACAACCTCCATGGTCAATATGTCTTCATATGACCACAATGGGTTAGATTTGTTTGCAGTCGATGAACCAGGAGGATGAACTATCATGGGCTACGGCTGAAGAATGACGGAAAAATTCCTTTTTTTCTCGCTGGATATAATTCAACAGACAACACCAGCGTATGTAGGGCGAGCGCAGACATTGGTTTTCATAATTTATTTCTACTTAGGTTTGTCATAAATACAACGTAAAATTTCGTCATTATTTCTTATTTAAGGTATACGTTCCCAAATATGTTGTAGAAGAATACAATTTTATTTACGATGTCAACATGTTCAATTGTTTACACGCATCTTTTGATCGCTTTATAAAAGTTACCAATGAAAAAATTTCTATTGTCAGGAGGAACGCTGAAAGAACAGACAGACAGTGTTGTAAATGCTAAGCATGTCTTTTCGTACTGCAATGATTTTTAGAATCTATCTATCTATCTATCTATCTATCTATCTATCTATCTATCTATCTATCTATCTATCTATCGAGCCACCTACGTGTAGGTGCTGTCGTGATCACCTCTTTATATAACCTTAACTTGGGTAAACCAAATTTAGTATGGGAGGGTATGATGGCTTGACGGATACGACTCACTGGCCATGACATGAATGTCACAATATTGTCGCGTACGCTGTAAAACACTTTCGGCCAGACTTGTGGCACATACCCACGGGCGGGTATGTGCCATTGGTATGGGAGAATGCGCAACCGGCGCCTGACAGTTCATGTCTACCAAGGAACGGTGAGAACACACAGGGTTATTTTATTGCGGGAGCGTTAAGAAAAAGCCTAGATAAGCTGCGTTGACCTGACTAATGTACAAAACAATATCAGGGTCCCGACCGGAGTCAAACCCCAGCATTCTGCGTGGCAACGAAGTATTCACCAACAGAGCCACGCCAGGTTTGACAACTCCTTTTCAAATAAACCGTAATGTTCGTGAAGTGTGAATTAGAGATGCAGTGACGGCTATCCAATTTTATAAACATTACCTATGTAGCTTATGATGCAGCTTTCACGTCGAGTTAAGACCAACTGTAGATATGCACAGTGCGCTGGCGGCACTCGACAGGTATATGAAAGAAGACGATGGTCAGTGCTATCTCGTGAAGACTGGGCTCTATCTTGTATGCCTGCCTGTTTATCTTTCTTTCTGACGAGCAAAACGAATGATGCCCAAAGACTTAAAGAAGGTTTAATGATGTCTTGGGCAAACATCTTGTGGACTTGCTGTATCATGTAACGCTCGGTAGAGGAAACCCGATAGGGCCACCGGTGTACTGGTTTTACATCGCAGGTGTTTATCCGAAGCTTTACGATGGTCGTTTGACTTAGGGGCCGGTTGTGGAGATCAAAGACGTCTTGATACGACGCGAGAAGGCCACGAACGCAGACAAATGCTCAGTCGGGATATGAGAGGCGATCATCTCATTTATGCATTCTAGTGTACTGCCCGACCGAAGACAGAAAGATGACGCTTTATCCTCTGTTCATGCGGATATGTGGAGGTTGCTGGCCGGGGCAAGGGTTGCATTGAATATTCCTCGTGGCAGCACTTCAGAGCAAAGTCCACAGTTCACATTAGGGAGACATGCCGCGTTGTTCTTCATTGTGATGATCGTGTGGGGGAACGCAACTTTGAGTGAACAGAGGACGGTGGCATTAGGTGACACTATGACACAGCTCGGTACGATAGGCTAATATAGTCGGTGGAGCATAGCTTTGGCGGCGCTGGATCAAGAGGGTCTACGGCACGTGGTAGGACGAGCTGAACTACACCAGCAGAACAGTCAATTAGGATGGACTTGTTCGCCATGTACGTTTTTTTTGCGACCACCGTGACTGGGACTCTGCCCTCGCATTTGGGATATTTGCCTATATTACGTCACGGCATGATACCGCAGGTTTCTCTCTTGTACGGACGAAAACCCATCCTGTCATTTGACACGCTCCTTCTTGCCGTTAGCCACACATCAGAATACGCCTGCGCTGTGATCTATAGAGCTCTAGAGACACGTGGGATTGCTCTCCCGCGTCTTAGCAATTTGCCGGAACGACAACAACTGCTCTACAATGCCTGCCATCGCAATGTCCACTTCACTCGTGGTGACAGTCCTTCTCTGGACGCCGCCACGGCGAGTTGGCCTGTGCGAAAAGCTTACTTCTCCGTATTCGAGTGCGTATCGTGGTGTGCGCCAAGTCACCGACGTGACATATGAATTTAACCTCTTAATATCACCAGTGCACCATCGTGCTTTGACGTTGTTTACGTCACTAGGCTAAACCGATATTACTCGGACCAACCAAGCTCCGAGACGGTGCCTTCGCTGCCGAGGGTGATGCTACGGTGGGCCAAAATTTTTTCCTGTTTATTCTATATTTTTCCGACTCTTTTTCTCCATATAAGTATCAACGAAGGAACGGTACAGACATACATTGGTAATTTTATTTCAAGAGACTTAAGAAATCAATTCAGCGCATCTGCATGAAAAGAATGATGACGAGTGGGTTAAGGTATACGTATAAATATTCATAATATCTACGTTGAAGTCGCCGACTGGTATGAAGGACGGGCAGATGAACGGATGGACGCGTGGACGGGCAGACAGGTGGACGTATGCATGCAAGCATGGATGGTAGGGCACCCTGATGAAAAGACAAACGGACGGTGTGGGTGACCAATTATTATTTCGTCGTATAGTCTATTACCCATAAAGTCGGTTGTTTAGACGAAAGTTTTAGTTTTTTGTTGTGCAGAAGGTCAGTTTCAGTATGAAGCTTGTGGGGCATGCTGGATGCCAACTAGGTCGGTCTTAAGCAGCTTCGCCCCTGGAAGCTGGCATCGGCCTCGTTGACCCGATGGATTTATGGGTGCAAGTATATAGCACTTGAGCAGGAGCCTTGCGGGCGCTAAGATCGGGCGGTGACAACGAACACAAGAATCGCAACGTGGGTCACAACAGCTCGCGCTCGGCTCTTGAGGCTAAGGCAGTGGCCCACTAGGGCATAACGTTCTTCCTATTTAAAATGATCCCAACAGGAAAAGAACCCAATCATTCTGCGTGACCGTCAAGCATTCCACCATGAATCCATGTGCGGTCTGGGAGCTGCTTTTGATGGAGACCGTAATGTTCGTGAAACATCAACCGTGGTTGTAGTGCTGGCTATTCAATTTTATAAACAGTACTTATTTACTCCTATCAAACTGCCGTCACGTTGGGATAACGAGAACTGTAGTGAAGCATCATTCACTGAAGCTCCAGTTACCACCATCCTCACGAGCACAGGCCCTATACATCAGCTTACCACTTCTGGTGTTGCTAATACCCATGTTGCTGCTGGCATCGCTACGCAACAGAAAACATGTGACAGTATAACATATGGGTGTGCGTATACCATGATTTTCGTCATTTCGTAACGGTTCGCTCAATAAAACGATGAAAACGCAGTCACCATCCCGTTGCATGGTTCGCATAACGTGGTTCATAAGGTACGATCTCCGGAATATTTGTTTATGCAGCACCACACAGCTTCTACAAGAACACGCCGTTGTCAACGTCGGTAACGCTAAATCGCATGACATTTATTGCCGAGGCAAGTTCAGTCTTCGCACACTTTTCTTTTTTCGCATTTACATTACGATTTCTTGTAGCAATATCCCTTATACTTTCCTTGGCATGCTTGTCTCTTAGATCTGATTTTAATTTTGTATGAATACAAAAACGAGCCCTTAGATGTAAAACTCTTACCGCCATTCATAGCGAGAGTTTCTTTCTGGCAGATTTGGTGCCTTCAAGTAGTATACGAGGGAATATCAGTCAGCTTCCAGCTCGTAATAGGTTCACGTACTACGTTGCGCCAAACAGGAAGGTGTGTTTAGAAAAAATCTTTAACAATTTTAAGTACTTGGTACTCAGCTATGGGAGAGCAGTAAGCCGTCCCTACCTCTGATAACTCTTCCTGCACACAAGATTACTGGTAAAAGTGTGTTCCACACTGTGTGCTATGGCTACTGGTGGCACTGACTGACGCTCCCACGTTTAACGCACGTATAGACCACATAAAGTGGACGGGGTAGCCCACTTGATAGAGAATCGTATGCGTTATTAGAAGGTCACAGGTTGGGTCTCTGCCCACAGGAAGTTGTCTTTTCGTCCAGATTTTCTTCTTCATATTTACATTATAATTACTCCCAAGATCAATCTCTATACATTCCTTGGTATGATTGCCCATTATATCTCATTATTTTGGGCTAACAAAAAAAGCCCTCAGATGTACAATGCTTTCCTTCATGACATATGGGGGTGACTTGTGACACTTTCAAGCGAGGACACCATGACTAGCCCTGCGGGCCTTGCCACCCGTTAGCAAACACTTATCGTGATCTCAGGACTCTTCTCAGCCTTGGTATCAGTACAACCATACTTGGTGACTACTGATGCGGACATTTAGATAAAGAATAAGTGAGTTCATAAAGAAATCCTTGTAAGAAGAAATAAAAATTATATAGACTGCCGTGGTTGATTTAAAAGTGGTCTACAAACAATTATACACCGCTCAAAACTGTTCTAGCCGAATCTGTTTTCATCTGCGAAGCTTTTGTAATAAACCTCAATCAATGCACGCTGTTTGCAGCAACAGTGTTTTCGTTGCTCTCAAATCTTTTTTTTGTTAAAACAAGATGTTGCGTACAAACTGAGTTGTTAAAACTGCTGCAGTGACAGCGATGCAATTATGATGCGGTATTCAAAGCGCTTGCGCAAACGGGCCGACCAGCTGTCGCTTCCCGCTGCATGTATTCGTAAGCGAGCCCTCTCCGAATTTTGATTTCCAGACACCTTGCACAGTAGCAGCTCTGTTTACGTTTGCATTTCGAATAACTTTAAGCTTGTTTTTTTATCATCTTTCCCAAATTCTCAATAAGTAATGATCTTTAAAACCCTTTTCGCGTCTCTTCATTGTTTCCGTTGGCGCGTGCACATTACTTTTCTGTCGTAACAGCTAACAGCTGTCAGCGACAGCTGTCCTCCTAAGAAACGCAGTCCAAGCGGAGGCCTCAATTTATACTCTTAATGACTTCAATATCTGGTGTTCCTGTGCATTGTATAGCAAAACAATTTGGAACTCTTTTCGAAAATATTGCGTGATATTACTTCCCTGTATTCATGTCAACTATGAAAAGCATATCCACTGTAAAAAGTGTACCTGCATTCCTATGAAAACAAGCTCAGGAAAATAGCACAACTTCTAGGATTCTTTATTTTCTAAGCACAGCTTGTCAGTATTTAATTAAACGCCTAAAGTGCACGAGATTTTTTTCGATGGGCAACTGAAGTGGCTTCGTATTCGCGATTTTAATTTAAATTCGTTTTCTGCAACCTCTTATGACATGCTTACGACGGTTCTTTTCCGCGATTTCGAATAAACAACGGCGATATAAGCGAGCAAACTTTGAGCGAGGGAATGCCCCCAGTACGCGCGAAGTGCAGGGGCGGAGTGCGGGAGAGGAGCCGTGACTTTAGAGGCGGGTTTGAACCTGGGGCGCCCAGCCAGTTAGCTTCGGGATTGTGCCTCGTTTCTGCTGTGATCTGTTGTCTAATGAACCATCAGCTCAGCTAGTTTGCAGGTATTTCTTGCCACTACACCGTTCTTTTCTTCTGATTAGAGATTTTCGGCGTTCGACATTCAGTAGTTGTGTTTGTGCGGGGTCCATTCGTAACAGTTTACTTCAGCTAAATTAGGCACTGACCTTGTACAAATGCGCAGCGAACTTGTTACTACATTAATAGTACGTTGTGTTGGGCTAGTTGGTACATATTAAGCTGAAATACGTGGTGCAAGGTTGACAAAGAGAAAAAGACATGACAGAAAGAGCGCCATTTTTTTTTCACAACTAAGTTTATTTTCATGAAGCATTCTCAATATATAGGCTCTTGGAGGACATGCGCAGACCATTTCATTCACCACTCTTTCTGTCTCGTCTTTTTCTTTTTGTCAACCTTGCGCCACGTATTTCAGTCGTTACGACATCCAGAGTTCTCCATACTAACAGAAACTACCCGATTTAAACGAAAAAACCCGGCATCGCCTTTCAGCGCACAGTCATCTGTCCTGAACGTCCCATGCGTGATGTCATGGACCTTCGACTAATTAGTTGGCGGCGAGACTCGCGATGGAAGCCATGGTGCCTGTAGCTTTTTTTTTTGGGGGGGGGGGGGGATAATGCTATTTTCATTGCTTTCTACAAATTTTGACTTCATTTTCAAGTTCCCCACGAGAAATGATGTATCATGACTCCATAGCCTCGTTTTAAAAAATGTTTCGGTGGTTTTTAATGCAGATATTTTATAAATAGTTAAGGCTCTTTTGGCACGTTGGGCGTAATATCATCTGTTCTCAATTTTACGACTAGCTTCTCAGAGCCGAGCTCCCCTAAAGGTGACGTGTTAACTTTCTTTTTTTGGTAAATAAGTCAATGCAGATATTTCATAAATAGTTAAGGCTCTTTTGGCTCGTTGGGCGTAATATTATCTGTTCTCAATTTTACGTCTAGCAGTTCAGAGCTGAGCTCCCCTGAAGGTGACGTGTTAATTTTCTTTTTTTTGGTAAATAAGTCAGGGTTGTGACGCTGCCTCTTCCGGAGCACGTCTCCTACATGAATTGGTACGTCATATGAAAAACTCGACTACTGCCTTACATGACTAATGTAATGGCACGGAGGCAACGAGCAGTGTCCTTGGGACAGTGCCCCCTTTTACACCACCTTCCTTCTTCTTATTCTTTCGATCCTTTTCCCCTCCCCTGTGTAAAGATGTTAGGTCGTGTTAAATTGATATGGGCTCAAATAAAGAGCAGCGAAGAAAGAGACAAAAGTAACGGGCCGATGGCAACCAGTTTTCAAAGTGCATATAGCTTCATTGTCTCGGTGTTTTAATAGTGACAATATGTAAAACCGCTTAAGCACTGTACATCTAGAACAACACCTTGTGTACTGCTGTTTTAAAAGCAAATACATGGTACCATGAGTGAGCACAACACAGTATTCGGCACCAGCACAGCTCGATACTACAAGCAGCGTCTCGAAAGTGTTTTGAACATCCATTAGTATTGTTGTGCATCGTTTCAAGCCAGGTTATGGTGGACCAAAGTCCTCAATCGATCAATTAGCTGTGGGCTCTTGTGATGTTTTACTAGAAAGGCTGTGTCTTCGACAAAGCTAGTACGGGCCGTTGACCTAACGGGCGGCCTCATGGCACAGTGTTTCACGAGGCAAAAACAGGGGTGGTGAATGGCGCGTTCAAAAGTGCGATAGTGGAAGAAAGTGTAGTTTTTGCGGAGATGGAGGCATGGCTCATGAAACGATGCCGGATAGTATCGACGGCGGGAATCGATATTAGATTTCCTGATACAGACATTGGTGACAAATGGCCATGTCGCACTGAAGTCAGGCGCCTTTCGCCGTCACTGCAAGTGCGTGAACGACACGCTAATGAACGCCATATATCTCTCTCTTGGCTGGCTTCCCACAATGTGAGAAACTACGGAATAGAAAAAGTGTGCTTCCTTTCTTGTGTGAGTGTATGCGTGTGTGGAAAGAACACAAGTAGCATTACTGCTCTTCACTGCCACGGAGATCAACTGAGGAGGGAGATAAGCGTCTCAAATTATTAACGCGGTGTAAATAAAGGCCTATATTGCATACAATAAATACAGTTATGCAATTGCGAAAGCAAATAAGGTGCACAGTGCACTACTTTCTTTATTTTCAGTGCTCAACTGCTTCATTTTGTTTGGCTTCCAGATTCGTTTGGCTTCCCAAAGTTGTTTCGCTTCCCAATTCGAGCATTATATTTATATCGAGCAGTCATTTTGCATATTTTCTCACTAGCTTTTTCATGTCGTTTTCTTAGGAATATAATACAGAATAGAGGTGCGATTTATGAGCTTCCTATATTATTTTGCCTGTATCCTGTTTCCTCAAGTTTCATTGTGGTCCTTCGGAGCAGTATAACACTGTATCAAGTACCTGAACGCATGCTAGTCAGAAATTTTATATTGGGCGCTTCATTTTTACACTGCTAAAACATACAATGGAAAATAGCTGCTCTCTCGGCTAATTGAAAATTTTTGAAACATCATGCCACTTTTGAAAACTAAGCTTTTAAAAGAGTTTTTAAAGCCTACTTCATACCAGTCAATTAATATTAGACCATCTGTACTTTTTAAAATGATTGCGCAAAAACTTGAACTAGACATCTGATGACGTAATATGTGTACCTTAATTATTACTTCAGAAGTTCAGACCCTGTAAAAAGTTGGTACGTGATGAGCCTACAAGTTTTCAGAATTTTTCGCATTGCAATAATTATGAAAAAGGAGAAGCACAGGGCAAAAAGACAACTCGAAGGGATGAAAACTTCTTGAACGTAGAGTCCTGCTGGAGCCAACGCTGTAACTAACGGACTCGTCTTGTTTAAGGCCCCATCGGTTTTTAAAATTGCCCTTTTTATAGCACAAAAAACATTCACAGCCAGCTGAGATTGAGAGCATACATACGACTGCCAGCAAAGGCTGCCCCATTTAGATGGGCTATCATATGGTGGTTTTGGGACATTAAACCCCACATATCTATCTTTAGATGGGCTCCAAATACACAGAACACTCGGCAACCTACAACACCGTACATCCTTGATGAGATTCGGGTGCTCTTACAAGAAACTCATGCGGTCGGCCATAAAACAGAGCACTTCACTACCTGGTCCTTCATTATCATAATAAAGTGCAGGTAAGATCCTCAAAAGAGAAATGTGGGCTATGGAGAGAAAGAACTGGTTCATATTGAAGAGTGAATTGTTCGGGGCAGTGCAGTCTTCCGTTGACCATCCGTTGGTTCGTTCGTTAGTACGTTTTATCTTTCTATCTATCTATTCTTTTTCGTCTGGGTGGTTTTGTGATCACCCTTTTCACTTGGAGTGAACCGAATTCAGCAAGGTTTGATGAATATGACTCGCTGCTCTCTAAGTCAAATCCTGGCTAGACACTACACGCCCACAGGCAGAAAATCAAGTCAAATTATCGCCGCCTTCTAGGCAGCTCCGCAGCCGTCCTAGAGAAACCGGCCCGATTTGAAGTGGCCTTCAGAATATCCGGGATCTTAGGTCAAATTTTTCCTCAAAGGATATGGCCTGCGGTTAGGCGTGACTTTCCATATGTGGCCCAGCCCTGATGCGATTGCGTAAAGAAAGTAATATTTTACGCTTTTCAGAGCGGTTTCTGGCCGAGAATGTGGTGGATATTACGACCTACAGGTAAATAGAAAACTGTTAGTGTCACAATCACCTATATTTGCAACATTAACATGCAAAGCACAGCCCTGGAATTGAACTCGGGACCGCATGCCCGTGAAGCAGATGTCTTACCCATTGCACCACAGCGCCACCGCATGCAGGGGGAGTCTTTTTGCGGGGGTATATATCTACCAAGAGTGTTTTTGAAAACCGTCTTCAGAACCTTTAACTGTTTTTGTGCCATGTGCATGCATTTGATCAGCGAATAGTTTGTAGGGCTTCATGAATTCTAGACAACCACTGTGAGCGCTTTCGGCTCCGACTTCGGTTCATGGTGGGCCGTTCCGCAAGAATACGTGTGTTTGTGCGTCGTTTTGTGCTTCCCCGTGAACTGCGGGTGTTACGCGCACCAAAATTCGCGGACGAGGCTGTGTTCGGCTGTCGAAACCTGCGTATGTTTCTCGCAAGTGCGTGTGCTGTGAGAAATTTGGCTGATTTTTGTCGGGAGGTACACGCGCGTCAGTGGCAGCCACCTATTCTCAGCTGTTTGAAGACAATGCGATTTGGCACGTAAACGTTGCATTGGTGTTTTAGCGTGCCTAATCTAACATTTGCATTTCGTACGCGCGAACTGCCGGGAGCTGCATGCTGGGGCATCAGCGCCTTTTTAGCATTTCGACGATTACTTATTCGTGCAAGTAGAATTTATGCGCATTATTTCGCGATACTGAGTGGTTTTTACTCATTTTCAGTCTTTAACTGATCCTATTAAAGGGAGAGGCTACTCTTACCTTTATTCAGCATCAAATTGCTGTTCAAGTGAATGCCGAAACACGCGTCAAGGTCAAGTATGGTGTACACAAAGTAGTGACGGACAGGTCGGTCTCCCTCCAAACAAATAGTGCCTCTGCACATCTCTTTCGCCAACGTCGGCGTGCAGTTGGGGTTAAAAAATGGTGCAGAACGAACCTCAAAATATTTATTCTTACTGCTAGCAGTTGCTCTTTAGAAAAAAATTGCCCGCAGCTTCCCTCGGGGGAACACTGAGGAGGATGCGGAGCATATAATTGGTTAACGGGGTGTTAAAGTGCGACTTACTTTGGTCGCTGGCTAAATTGGTTAACGTGGTTGTAGGAGGGGTGTTAAATGAGTGAACACGTACGACACGTATGCGAAAGGGCGGTGTTTATTTATTGCGACGAACTTTGAGCACGATGGCTTTTTGGTCGGTAAAGTGAAGAGTGAGTGGATCGGGTTGCAGCGGTCGTAGGTCGAAATTAGCAAAGACATGGTCGATGCAGGTTCCGCGAATGGTGGTCGGCTTGTGGTGTTTGCAGTCGTCGTGCGTTGCGCGTTTCAGCGAGTGTCGCGACGCCATGTATTCGACTATTCAATCGTCCTTGATGACGTCGACGTTGAAGTCGCCAACTAGCATGAACGGTCGATGTTGCGGTTGTTGTTTTCTGTAGTCTTGCACGGCCTCGTCGACGTACTTTTGTACGGCGGCAGGAGAGAGGTTTGGCGCGAGGTACATCGTCATGACGTCGACGCCACAGACGGTAGCAACGCAGTGCTCGCCGTTGGCGCGTTGTTGAACGCCGGGCTGTAGTCGGAGGTCAATGAAGTAGTCGTCGTCGTTGTCGACGTCACGCTTGGCGTAAATTCCCACACCGCCCGCAGGTCGTTGGAACCCGTGCGTGCGCGCGACCGAAGCGTATCCCGCAACGTCGACGTTATTGGCGTTCCACGTCTCGGTGAAGCAAAGCACGTCCACTCTGCGTAGTACGGGATCTCGCACGACGTCAACCGCGTGAGCGCCTAGCGACCGGGTGTTTAGCAGTGCTAGGGTGAAATGGGAATCATTGCGACCTCGGACGTCGACGCGCCGTACAAACCAACCGACGAGCGGCAACTGAGCGAGCGAGCACCGACCTTGAGTATATATACAGCGCGACGGCGCATGCACTGTCAGCAGTCGAATGTTCGAGAAGGGGGAGAAGCGCAAAGGCGCATGCGCGCGCGTCAGCTGCCGATGTTTTCGAAGCGCGACGGCGCATGCGCGCGCGTCAGCTGCCGATGTTCTCGAAGCGTGACAGCGCATGCGCGCTACATTATACAGCTAGCGAATGTTCGTGAAGAGAAGCGCACGCGGTGTGTAGATGAGGAAGGGTGCACAGATGGTGGAGGAGTGAAGCGCGCGCGGTGTGTAGAGGAGGAAGGGATGCACAGATGGTGGAAGAAGGAGGCGGAAGCTTGCGGACGGCGCCGCACTACAAGCCTCGAGTATTAGATGCACCGCATCTAAAAGGGGATTTTTATAGGAGGTACATTGTCTCCCCAGCGGTGCACTGGTTGTCTTGGTCGTGGTTCACTGTAACAAATCGATGCTGGAATATAAGAACAGTACTTAATATTCAAAGCTGTGAGCAAATGTCGGTGACATACGCTCTCCTGCTGACTTCGACTGATTGGTTGATATGTGGGGTTTAACATCCAAAAACCACCATAAGATTATTAGAGATACCGTAGAGGAGGGCTCCGGAGATTTCGACCACCTGGGGTTCTTTAACGTGCACCCATATCTGAGCACACGGGCCTACAACATTTTCGCCTTCATCGGAAACGCAGCCGCCGCAGCCGGGATTCAAACCCGCGACCTGCGGGTCAGCAGCCGAGTACCTTAGCCACTAGACCACCTCGGCGGGCCTCTCCTGGTGACTTTTGCACCTGACTTGTGGCTTGTGCACTTGATATTCATCATCAAATTACGCAAGCACTAATCAAAGGTTGACCAATAGATTTTCAATTTTGATCATATTCTCTCTCGCGACCTTCGGTTTCTTTCTGTTTCGCCATGCTTTCCTAAAACTATCAGTTCAACTTGTTTGGTATAACATGAGCATCAACATACATAGGCCAGTGTTCAGAAAGCTGCCACGCATGCACTAGTACTTTTTATTTAGTGCATGACAGAGTGTCATACCTCGACAACTGATGAACGGGAAGTTGTTTGTACTCTTTTATTGAAGTCAAAAGAGTAACAATGGGACTGCACATACAGTGTATGCCCAAATTCAGAGATATGTATGATATCTTGAATAAAGTGTGCCATATAGCACTGGAAAATGTTTCCGTCTCCGACCGCCTTGTAGAAAAATGACTATCACAACTGCGGGACAAAATGGCGACGCACAAATGCCACGGCATGCAGTCGATGGTGAACGTGACGCGGGCGCCGGGCGCCCAGCTGGCGTAACGACGTCAAGGGGGGGGGGGGGCGTTTTTTTTTCGCGCTTACGCTCGAGGCTGAACGGTTCTGCGTAACTTGATGCCGGCTCCTGGCGCCCGGCTGGTGCGATGGAGACGGCGGCTCTCCCCTTTTTTTTTCTTCTTGCGCCTGCTCTTACCGGCTGTACGCGTGACTTCCGTGCTGCGCGGATGTCACGGGTATTTTTTTATTGCGGGGCTCTCTATAGACAGCATTTTAGTCAGTACGCAGGAGCGAGCCGCCTACGTGCCGTTCGTTATCCGGCCCCTGACTTAGAGAGTGGTAATGACATGAAATGCCACAATTCTGTCGCGCACGTCGTCACACACTTTCAGCTATACGTGTGGCCCATACCCGCGTTAGGGTATGTGCCACAGGTGACTGAGTTTAAATCTACCCAGGAATGACGAGAAGAGAAATCGGTGTTTCGAAAACGTCATACTTAATTAAGAAAACATTAATCCAAAGTCTCGGAAAGACTTTTCAGATAGACCTAATGATCATGAAATGGTATTTGTGGTTGTGTAGCTAGCTGTTCAAATTTATAAACATTACATAGGTACTCCTACTTTACAAGTGTCACGTCAGGTTAAACTCTACTGTAGTGAGGCACCATCTGCTAAATTTGATTTATGTGGCAGCATCCAGGTCTACCACCCTCGCTCTTCATATCAGCTTACTGTTTGTTGTGTCTCTAAAATCTATGAGGCTGTTAGGATTGTTACGCAACTATGCACAACTAGTTATATGACACATATGCAGCTGTGTGATTCATATCTATGTATGCATTTGTCTTTACCTCCAATTCGCACCGTTTTGCTCAAAAATTGCAACATGGTCACCTTTCACCTGCACGCTTTACATATGTCACAAACGAGCGCTCCAAAAAGGGCGCGCCGCCGAATTCTCGCGACCAAGCGCCGGAGAGACGCCTCGATGTCAACGATAAAGAAGAAAACAAGCATCCAAAGACTCCCCGGACACGCCGTCTTTCTCCCCTCGGAAGCATAGGTTTGCTGACGAACCTCCTCACATCGGCGGCCGAGCAAATCCTGGAAGGTTCTCGAGGGAAAGGGGCGTGGTGATTCAGGATTGCGTCATGTGTCGCGGACGGCCCTCCAAACATCTCGCTCTTTCCCCAGCCTCGGCAGCGCATCACGCCGACGGAAACGATGATAATTTTCTGGAATCTAGCGCGAAGGGTATTGAACCGAGCAGTAGAGATGGGAGATCAGCAGGAGAAAAAGGAATTGTGCACCAGAGTGCGTAGGGTGTTTCTGCCGTGTCGTCGGCGAAGCCTGTGGTCCTCAGTGACAAGCAGGAGAAGAAAGTTCGCGCCCGTGTGCGTAGGCAGAAGATGAAAGTTTTGCGCAAGTGTGCGTAGGGTCTTTCCGCCGTGTAAGCGAAGCGTTTTGTCCTCAGGGACAAAGGAGGAGAAGAAGAGGATTTCCACCTGAGGTGTGAAGGCTCGTGCTACAGGCAAGAGTGTGTGTCTACCGCCAGCGAGCGAGAACGCATGGCAACAGCTGCACGTGGGAAGCCGACGTGTTACCGGCGAAAAAGTTTGGTGCTTGGAGAGCAGCCGATTGAAGACGCGAGGTTTCCTGGAAGAGAATTTTTGGGGGCAGCGGAACGACAACAGCGCTGGACTTTGAGTGAGTGATTCTCGAAAGAGTATCATTCAGACTTTTGTTCCAAGGACTTTGGACTGAATAAGTTTTCGAACTCTTTAGTCTTTAAGTGTCTTGGTTGTTCGGTGCTTGCGACTGCAATGTAGTGCATATTGTTGTTTGTGTCCGTTGTTTCGAGTGTGGCTGATTGTACTGTGTCGAGTGTGCATATTTTTGTATCGATTTGATCAGCCATGATTCAACTATTGTCGAGTGTGCATATTTTTGTATCGATTTGATCAGCCATGATTGAGAATATAATTTTGTTTTCTTTATCAACTCTCGGCTCTGACTTGTTTTTTGGGTCACAGCCCGCGTCCGCTGGCGAGCCAAATAGGAACACTTCTAAATTGTCTACGCTTTCGTGGTGCATTTCAGGGGGCTGATATTTTGGTCCTTGGATTTAGCCCGGCCATCGCCACTTTAATTAACGGTGCCTGTGACAATCTGGCGTCCGCGACAAGGACCTTTTAGTGCACAGTGTGTTCAAAGTAATGAGAAAGAGCCTTGAGTCGTTGATAGTGCTATCGGAACAATTTTTGTTTGTTGCTCAGCGTTCTCGTTAACGATTGGGCAGAGAGTGTTTTTATAGACTGAGCTGGCAGATATCTTGTGCACGCCGCTAGAATTTTATTTGAGAGGCACCATGGATCTGGAGAAGTTAGTGGCTTTTGGGGAGAAGATGGGTCATTCTGGCGCCGAACTACCGAAGTGGGTGTCCCAGAAGGAAAAAGAAGAAAAAGAGAGGGCCCAAGAAGAAAAGGCTGCTGAGCTGGAAAAAGAAAGGTTGGCTGTTGAAAGAGCCAAAGCAGAAAAACAGCAGAGTTGGAGAGAGAGAGGTTGGCAGCTGAGAGAGCCAAGGAAGAAAGAGAGCAGCAATTGAAGTTCGAGCTTGATAGAGAAAAGTTGGCAGCCGAAAGAGCGAGAGAAGAAACAGAGGCAAACGAGCCACAGCTGAAAAAAGAAGGAGAGGCAAAGAAGCGACAGCTGGAAGAAGAAAGAGAGGCAAAGGAGCGGCAGCTGAAAGAAGAAAGAGAGGTGGAGATGGCTGAAAGAGAACGGCAGTGGCAGCATGAGATGGAACTCGAGCGGCTTCGTTTGCAATAGCGAAGTGAAACTCCCGTCCAAGCTAGAGTTGAAAGCTGTGAACGGGAAGACCATGGCTTCCCTTTAAACCCAAGCAAGCTGCTCGTAGCATTTGATGAAAGGAAGGATGACCTTGACGCGTACCTTCACAGATTTGAGACGATTGCGAGGAGTCATAATTGCCCGGAACATCACTGGGCAACTGCTTTGAGTACCTGCTTGAGTAATGAATCGCTCAGTGTGTACGGTAGGCGGACGCCGACCAATGCAGCTAACTATGCAAAGGTGAAAGCTGCTTTACTGAAGCGATTTAGATTTACTGTGGAATGATTCCGGGACAGATTTCGGACAAGAAAGCCAGCTGATTGTGAGACGGCTACACAGTACGCCGCCTGACTTAGCCATTATTTCGACAGATCGATCGAACTTTCAGGGGCAGTGAACGAGTACGATGAGCTTAGAGAGCTACTTATTAGAGAGCAATTGCTCACCAGTTGCCACCCAAGCCTGTCACTGTACTTGAAAGAGAGGAGAGCTAAGTAACTTGAAGTCATGCGTGATTTAGCTGATCAATTCTTGGAAGCGCAAGGTGGCGCTAATTTGGCCAAGGTCAAGAAGGAGTGTCCTGAAGATTCGAAAAAATCGGCTCCCAAATAAAAGAAGCGTGCACCGGAGAGCGTTCCGCGATGTTTTCTGTGTAACCGAGTGGGTCACCGCGCTAACAGCTGTCGAACTAACTTCACGAGCCCTACCGTTGTAAAATGTTTCAATTGTGGTCAGACTGGGCACAAAGCAGACGAATGTCATAACGGAGCGAGTCAAACACACCACGTATCCTGTGTGCTAGCAGCACCGAAATCCGATGGTGATGCCTTCACCGATGGATTCGTAGAATTGAAAAATGGGGAGGAAATTCCTATTGTGGGTGCTGTAATCTCAAAACAGCCAACCGGTGTTACGAAGGGAATGCCAACGCTGCCTGGAAAAGTTGCGGGCAAAAAGCTTACGGTGTTAAGAGACACTGATAGCTCCACGGTTGTCGTGCGGAGAAATTTGGTACAGAAAAGTAAGTTAACAGGCAAAAGAAAACCAGTTTGCTAAATTGACAGTACGGTTCAGATGCTTCCCGAAGCATAAATTGAGGATAAAACCCCGTACTTCAGTGGGAAGGTTACTGCTGTATGCATGAAGACCCCCTGTACGACCTTACCATCGGAAACATCGACGGGACGCGAGGGCCGAATGATCTAGAACGTTTGGGGGAAGACCCGAACATGCAGCCGTTGCCGATACAGGGACCACGAGATACAGTGGAGAAAAATCCCTTGAAGGATGTCACTCGAGCCCAAGGTAAAGCCTGGGTACCAGGGGCAGTGAATGAGGAGATGATCGTGTTGAACGAAAGAACGTGCTGGGCAGCTGGACTTACGTCGGCACGACCTCAACCGACCGACAGCGTAAAGGTGACGGAGTCGGCCAGCCAAGCCCAATGTCATGACATGAACAAGCTGGTGAATAACCAGACAAGATCGGTTGAACGTTATGACCCATTAACAATGTCGGGAGTCACATCGATGGCCGAGACGTCGTCTCAGATACCGTCGTTGGAAAGGGCTCGCCGGAACAAAACGAGAAAAAACAAGAAGAGATCAAGCAAGCACCACAAGAAAGGGCGCGAGCGCCGCTCGAAGTACACAGGAGAGGTGCTGAGGTCAAATCGAAATGTGTTTGGCAGTGCTGAGCCTCGATGGGTTGTGTTTTGTTATCCTGTGTCAAAATTGTATGTCGAGAGAGTCAAAGTGTTTGTTGTGGTGATGTGATGTATAGAATTGTACAACTGTTGTAATACAGACATTGTACATTTGTATTGCTTGAAGTATGTGATGGAGTGTTGCATTCATGTACCTGTGGCTATATTCATTGTTTTGTGAGATTGAATTGCAATGTAGAATTGTTTTAAGTGATCTATTGTGAATGTGACGTATCATAAGCGACGGACAATGGTACGGACTTTAAGGGTGTGAAGACTGTTCGCACTCGTTTTTGTGGTTTTGAGTATTATGAGATAATATTCCTAAAGTGGGGGGGGGCAGTGTCACGAACGAGCGCTCAAAAAAGGGCACGCCGCCAAATTCTCGTGACCAAGCGCCAGAGAGACGCCTCGATGTCAACGATAAAGAAGAAAACAAGCATCCAAAGACTCCCCGGGCGCGCCGCCTCTCTCTCCTCGGAAGCGTAGGTTCGCTGACGAACCTTCTCACATCGGCGGCCGAGCAAGCCCTGGAAGGTTCTTAAGGGAAAGGGGCGTGGTGATTCAGGGTTGCGTCATGTGTCGCGGGTGGCTCTCGAAACATCTCGCTCTTTCCCCAGCCTCGGCAGCGCATCGCGCCGACGGAAACGACGAGAATTTCCTGTAATCTAGCGCGAAGGGTATTTAACCAAGCAGTAGAGATGGGAGATCAGCAGGAGAACAAGGAATTGTGCGCCAGAGTGCGTAGGGTGTTTCCGCTGTGTCGTCGGCGAAGCCTTGGTCCTCCGTCACAGAGGAGGAGAAGAAGAAAATTCACGCCCGTGTGCGTAGGCAGAAAATGAAAGTTTTGCGCAAGTGTGCGTAGGGTATTTCCGCCGTGTGGGCGAGGCCTTTTGTCCTCAGCGACAAAGAAGGGGAAGAAGAGGATTTCCACCTGAGGTGTGAAGACTCGGGCTACAGGCAGGAGTGTGTGCCTACCAGCCAGCGAGCAAAGACGCGTGGCATCAGCTGCGCGTGCGAAGCCGACGTGTTACCGGCGAAGAAGTTTGGTGCCTGGAGAGCGGCCAATTGAAGAAGCGAGGTTTCCTGGAACAGAAACTTTGGGGGCAGCGGAACAACAACAGCGCTGGACTTTGAGTGAGTGATTCTCGGAAGAGTATCATTCAGACTTTTGTTCCAAGGACTTTGGGCTCAATAAGTTTTCGAACTATTTAGTCTTTAAGTGTCTTGGTTGTTCGGTGCATGCGACTGCAATGTAGTGCGTGTTGTTTGTGTCTGTTGTTTCGAGTGTCGCTGATTGTACTGTGTAGTACGTTGTTTGATTGGTGACATATAGTATTAAACTATTGTCGAGTGTGGATATTTTTGTACCAATTTGATCTGCCATATTTGAGAATATAATTTTGTTTTGTTTATTAACTCTCAGCTCTGACTTGTTCTTTGGGTCAAAGGCGGCGTCCGCTGGCGCACCGAAATGGGCCACTTCTAAATTGTCGACGCTTTCGTCGTGCGATTCAGGGGGCCAATATTTCGGTCCTTGGAATTGGCCCAGCGATCGCCTCCCAAATTAACGGGGCCTGTGACCACATAACATCGATTTTCAAGGTGCCTAAGATCTGCCAAATTTTTTCTCCTCTTCGCTTTCACTAATTTTTCAACCCACTCTCTACACTACACTTTAAAAGGCCATACCTTGATTAAGTTTCTCCTCTGCTATTCTTTCTCTCCATCTCACGTTGACATCACTCCTTCTAACGCGCACACTTCGGAATGAACGCCTTGCTAAAATGTACTATATAAAGCGATGCCATTTCAACCCTCACTGTTCCTTGCTCTTTTCTCGGGGTCCAAAATCGTCATTTCACCCCCTCAGAATTCCTCCTCCTACCTATCGCTGTTTCGCACCCCCTTGCAATAATATACTACGCAAGCAAAGAACTGTAAATCTCACAGCTCATTTTTTTGTCGTTTGATACTATAATATTGTGCACTAACAGATAATGATGCCAATGGGAATAGTAGCAAACTGGACTTGGTCCAGTTGACCTTTCTACCTTTCAGGTAATTTTTCATTTCTCTTACTCGAATTAGGTTGTAAACTGTCATGCTCTCTAATAGTTTTCTATTGATGGAAATGAAACCGTCAATAATAATAATAATAATAATAATAATAATAATAATAATACTAATAATAATAATAATAATATTATTATTGTTAGCGAAGAAAGAAAAGCGGACGAAGAGATAGCTTGCCAGCGGCAGGGACTAAACCTGTGACATCGAATAACGCGTCCAATGCTCTACCACTGAAATAAAGTAGCGGTCATCCGTCCGTCTACTTTAGAGGGTATATCTGTGCTTGAACCTGGTGGCGCTGCAGTTTCCCGTTATGATGAGTGTGGATCACTTTTTTTGCCTGTTCATAGCAAGTGGCACGTCATCTTATTACGAGCATGCAGCTGCCCAATAATCCCGCGCATACTATCTGAAGGCGAGACACACGTTTATTTTGAGGAGCTTGGTGAAATATTAAAAGTAATTGGCAGGCGGTAGAGAATAGGTGTAAAGAAAAGCAAACATAAATAGCTGCCAGAAGTGTTAGTCGTGCAATGTATACTGATAAGGGAAACGATTGTAGCATAGCAAAACCGGCAACATGAATGCGAGGGACGAGGAGACTGCTCAACGTGGAGACTAAGCCGTGTTTAAGGTAACATAAAAGTGCATGCCCATAGACCCACAACGGTCTTAGACGAGCTAAAGTAGAGGATATGACTCTGGATAGATCTCTTTTATGGCACCTTTCAACTGCTGCCTGTGTGCTCACTTTTCACGAATTTTGACAGTGATAAGCAAAGAGTGGCCAGACGGCTTCTTAGTTTTCTCATGTTAATGACCAGGAGCCTTCGCCTCAGCAATGAAACCACAAGTATTCTGACACGTGAACGCGCACAAATACTACCTAAAGAGTTTTCAAGAGAAAACACACATACACTGCACGTCCTACCATAGTGTGGTGCCTCACTTTTGAAGCTTGAACTTGTTCGCCGTTTATGTTTTACTGAGAAGCTCACAATCATGGCATAAATGTTGCGATGTACTATACGACTTCTTCAACATATAGCCTTCTGCCATTTGCAGTAATATCAAGACATGTCAACATAGTAGTACCATCATGTTCAACATGTCTGCGCAATAAATATTGCTTTATTTTATAATTTATATAAGGAAGTTGAAGCTGAACCGGTTCATTTTTCAATTATCAGAAAGCACAGCATAATCTCACTGTGCATGGGAGCTTTGCCGAATAGGCTTGCCTTTTCTTTCTTTTTTGCTGTCTGGTCTGTTATTTACATTCTTTTTTACAGTCGCCTTCATCTTCTTCTGCATTGACTGAGCGACTACTTTTTAGCACTCTACAGCACGGCCGGGACTAAGACTAAGAAGGCTCCTCAAATTCGCCTCTTAAGCTGTGACATTACGGGCTTGGTTCTGGCTTCTAACGTCACAGCGATAATTCAATCTAAACAACTTCCTCCTGGTGCTAGTGATCCCTTTGCCCGGAATTTTTTTCGCGAAAGCTCTGCAATTAACAATATTCATAACCAGAAAAATAAATTATTTCTGCCGAATAGGAAAATGCAAAAAAATTACACCACCCCACATTAAAGAGAACCATGAGTAACATGCGATGCAGCGCGGGGGTCGACTAAGTTCCGTTTAGGACGGGCACCTTGCCCGATGTTAACGCGTCCTTGAAAGTGGAGTGCGCCACTAACTCACTGCAGTTCCTGTTGGTGTTACTTGTCCCGAACCTTTTTTGGAACACCTCACATGGGTTCATCGCACATCTGCAGAATCTCGGTCCCCGACGCTGTGGCGTTATTGCTGAGAAATCGTAAGGGGGAGAGGCTACATCCTCTTTCACAGCCACTAACAAAGGGCTCAACGAGCTGGCACATGCTAGCGCATCCTTACTAGAATACAACGCGTTGGTTAATAGCTACTTTACAGAATCACATTCCCCGACGCCATCAAGTAATTTCTGAGAGAGCGTAACAGAGAGAGGCCACAGAGCCTTACCCAGCTCTTTACACAGGCCAAAACGCGCTATACTCTGCGACAACTTTTCTTGGCACTGAAGAGAAACTTACGCAGCCAAATCACGTGCATCCTACCACCAGTGAAGGTAATTTCAAAGTAGCGCCCGTATTTTCAGCATGAAATATATGTGCTCCTTCTTTTATTTTTTACGTGGAGCAATTTGTGACAGGAAGCAGCTCACAAATATAAAATATTTGTATTTCTTTTTTTCTGTTGTGACTTCATGTTTTAAACACGTGAAAAAGGTTCTCAAGCGCTAAGTGGCATTTGCGTCTACATGAAACGCTGATGTTGCGCCCCCGTCACTTTCCACAGCATTACGACACGTGCGCCAAAACGAACTACTCCGCGTAGTACTACTTGTGCCGAAGCTCCATCTCCATAGCTTTCTCTGCTGTGCCAAGAAAAGTTGTCACCGAGTATAGCGCCTGAGCGCCATCTGGCAGTGCTTGGGCTAGCTGTAGTGCATGCAGAGTAAGGATGGATACGCCACTGGATTGAACTCGGTCTTCAGTTGCTTGGCATCTAAAAATTAGTAATATTGAGATGCCATACTAAAGCGGAGTTCTGTTCAACGGTGTGGTGTTACAATGCTTTGTGCTTAGATAGGAGTTATAATCATTATTATGATAAGGTTTCTGGGGCACGAAGAGCAGTATTAGCCAAGGAACGAAAATGAGCTCATGGCGTTCTGCCACGTGTTTGTGTAAATCACCCTAGGCGTCTAGGCGTTTAAGAATTAAAAATTGGACTGTGGCAGAAGAATGAACTGTGAATATCAACATAATGATAACTGCATTGATGTTTGGTATTTTTAATAAGTAGATTGATGTGTCTCCATATACTTGCGACAATAAAAAGATGGTAGTGGACACCTTTCTACACATCCCAACAAGTTGTAGTGCACGTGATGTGAATATAGAGAGGTACTATAACTGAAACAATAAGAAATGGCCATACGTAACCAGAACGAGTAAAAATCAGCAAGGAAAATTGTTGGACAGAAAGAGAAAATAGTGGGTGGCGCGGAGTCTTCCCTGCGATTTCTCTGGACGGAAATAAATAATAATTCATCGTCGTCTCTAGAAGAGAGAAAGAATTTGAGGCTATTCAATGTAATATTTTACGTAAATTGTAGCATGCTGAAAGTGCCGCGTTTACCACCAGGAAGGAGCCGTAGATTAAGAGTAAGTTTATATTGTTCGTAACGCAGCCGCACTCGTTGGATTCAATTTAATGTGGAGGACTTATTTGCGGCGTGTGACCTTTACGCCAACATTTTTCGTGTTGGATCTTATCAATGTACTTCTTTAGTTTTGTGCGATAATATGACATGTCTGCCACATGTCTCATAGCTCTAGAAGCTACACTCATTATCAAGTGTAGTCAAAGTTTTCTTTCTTTTTCTCAAAAAGAAAGCAATAAAAATAAACAAGAAAGTAACTAAGGAAAACTTCACAGCTTATTCATGGAGTGTCTGATGACGAGTAAGATGAAGCTGCTGCCTGACAATTCGTCCGTCCGTCTGTCTGTCTATCTGTCCATACGTCCACTCCTATGCCTCTATAGAATACGCATAGGATGGAGAAATGCTTCGCCACACTCATCATCAGTCTCTCGTGGATATTTTTTGCATTTCTTACTGTAGCAGTGCTATCTATATTCTTTAATCATCCACTATACGAAAACCAATAACGCCATCTAGTGATACTATTGCCGAAGATATACACACACAACGTTATCTAGTGAACAACTCATAAACTAGAAGTGGCTACATTCCTACTACATACAAATAAAGGAGAAAACGACCCGCAAACTAGGAAGCTTCGTATCTAAAAAGAAAGAAAGAAAGAAAGAAAGAGAAAAATGAAAGAAAAGAGAGGTGTCGCGTCAGAGATGTCACGTCAGGAGTTTCTCACTGTCAGTCTGGTGGCACTGATGGGCATTTTTCCTGCCCACTTCCAGGATGCAATAATTGAACAGAAAAAACCGACAGCTCCCGGTCGCTGTCATTGTCCTCTCTTCACGTTCATGCCCTTTCAATTGCGGCTGTCAGAGAATGAACACACTGATGACAGGCGAGTAGCTGCAGATATGTCTAAAAAGCCATAATAAAATAAAAACAGGAACTATACTGATGAGAAAAAATATACCTAACAAATATGCGAACCTTGCAGTGTGCGAAATATGTGTTAAGGAAGAGTGGCACATCAAACTAGTGACCACGCTAATGATGCTAGCTTTCTGAGGGCTTAGGCGTACCGAGTGAGACTCTCTGAGAAACCGGAAGCTCTTAAAATTGTGAACGGAGCTGATACCATCTTTTTCAAGTCACCATTGAACCATTCTATTTTGAACAGCAGTGAATAACATTATCGGTTTACCTTGTGACTTTGATTTACCAAGTGCAAACGCGAACGTGAAATACTTGTTTACAGTTTACAAAGAGCACACTGTATTCCCAGCGCTACTACAAACACTTTTTCCCCCGCTCCCGAAAGTTACAGTTACGAGGCTCTGTATTGCAAGTTGAGACGGACTATATGGCACGACCCATTTGTCTCTTTGCTTAATTTTTCTTTTTCAATAATTTTACAATATACCAATTGTAGCAACCCCAGTATATTAGATAACGCCTGTAGTGTGTGCCTAAAACCTATTCAGCTGCGACAGGCGGCTGCGTGTTTTAATCCATTCCTACATTTCGTGAAACCACCCGTCCTAGGCTGGGGTCGCTGACGGCAGGCAACGCCACGGCATTCCGCGCATCCTCATAACATCCTCGACACATCACGGTTGCTGAAGCCAAGTCATAATACGAAGTTAGGCAGACTGGTGTGCCCTCCCTCCCCCCAAAAAAGAGACTTTTCAAGCAGTGCAGGAGGGGTATTTTTGTTGACTGCTATTTTTTAGTGAGCTCGCATGTTTTGATCGCTAGCCACCGGCATACTATTTTTTAACACAAAAGTGTTTTAAGTCAGTGTCTAACAAGAGTTCAATGGCGTATTTTTATCATAGAATTGACTCCAAAAAGTACGCGTAATCAGAATAAAAAGAAAGTTCCGTCATTGGGAGTCGAACCTCTGAACACTGCGTCTGCGACAAACGTTGCCGGGCATGCTATCCACTGCTCCACGCTCTTTGTTTTTCATTCTTTGTTGCCTATGTACAAACAGCATTCACAAACAAATATACCCCAAACAAAGAACACACAGAAACAAATTGAAAAGACACACAAGCGTTAGCAGTCACAGGCATTTAAAACCTCTTTTAGCGGTCGAAGCTTAGATTGTGAACCTTCAAAATACGCCTTTTCTATCTACCACTGTTTTCTCACTGCTTTCTTCACAAGGCATCGTGAGGCATCAAGTCTACGACATCTTTGATTTGTTAGTTGAACACGTTGTTAACAAGCATACGTTTTGTGCGGCGCGTTTACAATATAGGCGTGTTTAGAATACAAGACGGGCACTTTAGTCAAAACCTTACCACATCCACAGGTGGTGACTTTACCCTATTTGTCGGCGTCACTGATAGCATCCGTCTATAGAAAAAATAGCTTTGCATTTAAAGTTTACAACACCCGCTGGCTTCACTTGAGTTTAAGTCCGCGTTTCCCGCTTACAGTTACCACAGATCAGAAATCCTTGCCCCGCGAATAATTACGGCTGGACAAAGGAATGAGACGATGCGTGCAGAATTTTCCTGTGGTCGAGCAGTGGTGTCCAATAACTCCAACATGCCGCAAATAGGCAGCTTCAGTCAATATTTCGCGTCCAATCAGTCGCACTCTTCTGGCTGTCACATCCCCTTCTCTAGTCCCGCTTTCACCATTAATCACACTGCAGCTACCCCAAACCTATACGGCCATAAAGGTTTGTTTAATAGTAAACGATGGACGTTAGTCATAGGGATGGAGATGTATGACTAAGCGTCAACGTAAATGCATCCACTTTAAGTTGTGCTATGACTGTCAAACCCTAATCGGCATTGCGCAACTTATTTTATATTCATGTGCAGTCAACCTTAAATGAGCCACGTCTGTGAGGACATATTTCAATTTCGTGTTTAGCCTTTTGATACGACAGAGGGATTAACTATGGTTTTTTTTTGTTACCCTACCCTGGACTGTTTATTTAATTTCATAGAAACATCATGTTTGAAACTTTGAATGGCCGACAGTATCTCTCTGCGGAGCCTTTCAACAAAGGCATTATACGGTTTTTCTTTGCTCTTACTACTTATTAAGTCTTCATATCTTGTTTATTGTAGGCGGTGATAACTCCTCACGTATAAATAGCGCGCAATGATTCCGATTCTAGATGCAGTCGAAAGCCAATTTAGGTGAAGTAAGCTTTCAAAGGTATGGGGGAGGGCTTACAGAGCAGAAATCAATTTTTGACTGAGAATATAAAAGATGATGGCTCATAGTTAATTCCAAGTTTAGGGCACAAGCCGTATTAGTTTCTCACTCACAACTATCACTTTTGCACAGTGGTCAATTTAGTTTGTCAAGGAAAGCATGTTACGAGTTAAAGGTTTCTGTAGCGGCGGCGGATGCATTGCACTTAAAAATAGGGCGTCGTCGGATAGTGTACATAAATGCCACCCTTGGACGTTCGCCGCTGACATATATAATGACAAGCACAGTTTTAAAGTTACTGATGTTCTGTGGATAGTAGGAGTGTCAGTGTTATGACAATATCTTTTATTGAAGTCACTTGTCAATGCACTTTTTCCAGATTTACTGTTGCCGCGTAATGAACGCATCACTTTCGCTGTTCATTTCGCAACTGAGCCGTTACACTCATAAGCACGTGAAATAATGTCCTGTCTAATTCCCAACTCAGAAGAAGGAAAGAAGTCTGAAGGAGCGTTGCGCATTGCTATAAAATAAATCAAAGAAAAAAATGGCAGCACATTCACGGAGTAAATGATGGATTGTGGGGCGAAGCATCCGTCTTTCCATTCGTTCTTGCTTCCGTCCATCCATGCATGCGTCTGTGTGGGCACCCATGCGTCCATTCGCCGGTCCGTGCGTGCGTCTGTTCGTGCGTCCGCACGTTCATCTATGCGTCTGTCCCTGCTTTCGTAGATGCATCCGCTCCTGCGTCCATTCGTCCGTGCAGCCATCCGTGCGTTCCTTCATGCATCTGTCTGTGTGTTCGTTCGTACACCTAATCAACACTCCAAGTACCACCATCTCGCATCTTTTCATCATATATTTCTCATATAGAAGCACCACCATTCAGCGGAAATTCCTAAGACTGAACTAGAGGAGGCACGCGCACACTTTCTTGCGGCTTGCGCTTCTTGTTTACTTCCCACCTTTAACCACCTCGAGTTCATGGTATATACTAGTTCACTGTATTCAAGGCACTGCAGCCCAATGCTCGCTAAAACTTTCTAAAATGTAGGAGGTTACGCCCAGCGAATATAACGTAGCAACCTTTTCTTGTCTTCTGTGTGTTGTTGAACAATAAAAAACTCGCAGCACACGTTAACTAAAAGCCGAATGCTCCTGTCTCTCATTCCCACTTAGCATGAATTGGCATGTACATTGAGCACTGTCTTTTATTGTTCAACAACGCACAGAAGGAATCTTTCACCGGCACCACTTTGGAGGTAAAAATGTTATACTTGTTACACACTACTACAACGGCTATGAGGGCGAACGGGTGCCGCTATAAGGAGCTTCACCCCTAAAACAAATGAGATTGCACTGAACGGCGAACCTGTATGAAGTTCATACCAGCGATTTCTTTGCCCTTGAGTGAATCTCGCGTTCATGTTCTAGCACGCTTGCGTTCTAAACGCACAGCTTACACAGCGTCCACGCCAGAAAGAGAACAGTATCTCTTGGACATTGCTGACCTCCCTTCCTCCTGTCATCTTCCCCTTTTCACCCCCTTACTGTAGCACACTGTACATGGTTATAATAAACTTTACTCTGGCCTCTTCTTTCTCTTCATTCTGGCTGTCCTTTCTCAATCCCATAACTTGCTATATAATACTATATACATGTATGCTATACTGTACTCTCTCGCTCCTGCGTTTACTCGTACTCACCCTCAGACTACCCCTCATCATCGAGTTCCCTTTCAATCGTTTTCACACTGTACCAGACATGGCTATGCTATGCTTCACCTTCCCTGTCATTCCCACGGCCCTTCTCCATTCCTTGCTATAATGTGTTACACTCATCTATACGACTCCATTGGAGCCACCTGTGTCATAAGAGCATAAAGTGAAATCACGTCTACTGATTTACGTTTTAGTCAGCTTGATGCAGGTGAACACAACCTTAAGAACTTAGTTAAATTGTCCGTGCTAAACATTGCCCCGCCGTGGAGGTCGAGTGGCTAAGATACTCGGCTGCTGGCCCGCAGGTCGCTGGATGAAATCCCGGCTGTGGCGGCTGCATTTACGATGGAGGCGGATATGTTGTAGGCCCATGTGCTCAGATATGGGTGCACGTTAAAGAATCCCAGGTGGTCGAAATTTTTGGAGCCCTCCACTATGGCGTCTCTCATAATAATATGCTGCTTTTGGGACGTTAAACCCCAGAAATCAATCAATAAAATCAATCGTGCTAAACATTCTTAGAAAGTGTTTATTCTGCTGTGCTTTATGCCCTTCTTCAAGTTTTCTCTTCACTTTACATCAAATTGTGGCCTTCTGGCACAGATAGTCTTCACACACCTCACTTGTCATTCGGTGCCCTTCTTTCGCTTGAACGCTGGTGAGAGCATCGCCCGAGTACACATGCATGTTCTACGCATAACGAAATTGGCACTGCTGCTAGACACACAAAACAGGGCATTCATGCACACTTCTCTCTTAGCGCAAGAGAACTGCGAAAGCCCACAGAACAGCCGCGTGCTAAAACTACGAGCTTTGCGCCTCCTAATAACGTAGTTTGATGCAATTCTGACACCACCTTCTGTTTATTTTTTTTTCGATGATCATGCATACAGGTACCCTGCTGTTCTATTACTCGAGTAAGTATTCGTGCATGTACAGTGAGTTCGTCACAGCCGCTTTTCCACACGCGTATGCTTTCGCCCCAGTGATGATTGGGCCTCAGAACATTGGCATCTGAACGCCAGCAGTGGCTATTACGTTCTTTCATGCAAAAGTGAGCGCTTTTTCTACCAATGTTCAAGATTCAGGTGTTGTTCCAGCCTCGTGTGAATCGGCGCTTCCTTAACTTGTGTACTTAATACTGAATTTGTATGTGTGTGTATTTTTTGAAGTAGTACGTGTTCGATTATCTTCGCAATCTTTTCGATGTTTCAAACAAGCTGATCCACGCAAACATTTGTTAGGCAAACGAGCTTATCTGGCACACATTCAGCTATTTATCTAGTCGAAATATTTCCGCTGTCTTTTTGTTTTCGCGTCGCTTTCGTTTATGATTTTGCTTGCTACACATAAGGGTGTGGTAAAATCCAAAGCCATAGGTGACGAGACAGGCAACCATGGGGTGATGCATGCCAGCAGTTTCGAACTTCAGATACCTAAAACTCCCCAGTTTGCTTTTAATAGGGTAGTAAAAACTATTGTCTTCCATATTTGCGAGAATTTTACATACAGAGGCTATATCAATCGACTGAGTACAATAAATTTTGTTAGTTTTGTGATTGTATGATCGTTCATTAAAAGTGCTTTCACTTTGCCTGCATGAATTCTAATATGCAAGGCCGCAACACGTCATACGATACTAATAGATGCGTGTGTACACTTGAGCAATAAAATGTACTGAAGACACCAAAATGACAAACGTTAACTCGCTGATTGTGCCTGATTCAATAGCAGTGTTACCAGAACGAATTTTATTATCTTTTGACGTTCACAAAATAAGCTGCACACAAGCTGTAAGATTTGTGATGGGCATTGCTTTGGAATTTAATCGTACGGCTACCCCGAGTATACGCAGCCTCTACATCGCATGAATGCATGA
Source organism: Rhipicephalus microplus (assembly GCF_043290135.1). Lineage (NCBI taxonomy): Eukaryota > Metazoa > Arthropoda > Arachnida > Ixodida > Ixodidae > Rhipicephalus > Rhipicephalus microplus. Next base: position 185,177,944 of record NC_134700.1, on the reverse strand, counting down.
ACACCCTCAAACAAATGTTTAAAAAGGCACAAATGCTCTCCATCACCCACAAAGAGATTGTGCTCTCTTTTGCAAGGCAGGTGTGACTTATTTAAAAAAATGAAAAATAAAAATAGAAAAAAGAGCTGTGGGTTATGGGCAGTCACATGTGTCACCCTTGCTTCCTAGGCTTAGCCTTGGCCTGGGGCACACCATCATGGAAAGAAGTTGTCGGAGGCTCCAGACGTGATTTATTTTTCGTAGTTTAATAATGGTTATAGTGACACATTACCTCAGACTTCCTCATTGCACTATTCTTTTTCTCTCTTGGTTTGCAATAGATTGTGAGCTCTATTTTTCTCACACCTTTAGTTTCCAGAAACATTGGCTGTTTTGGAGGAAAGAAAAGTAGTCTCGCGCGAAAGAAAACAACAATATCGCAGTGATTCATCGTGGCGTGTGCTGCAGTGGTGCGTATGTCTCCAATGTGAAAGTATTGTTTTCGAACTGTGTATAGCCGTTTATGTGGCACAAACTAAACTTTTTCCTCTCGTCCCACTGTTATAGCCAAATTATAATTATACAACGAAAAGAAAACAGTTCACAATCCATGATGACTTCTATTATATAGAGACCAAATGAAAATGTGTTGTTTCGCACTTGGTACACGTTATTCCATATATGTGGCAAGTACATAAAAAATCTTAAAGCTACAAGTTTCAAATTGTGTTCCCCCGTCGTTACACAGGCAAGCAGACATGGAATGTCGCATTGTTAGTACATGACTGAGATACCACGTGATTTATGTATGAAATGATCTGATTATTTGAGTCCTATACACCACAACACACATACATTGTCTGTGTTCCTAATGACAATAAAAACCTAAGTATTATACCTAATAAAAGTTAGAGTAATAGCAATGATAATATAACAACTGGGCTGGCATGAAAAAGAAGAGGAGGGAGATGTAGTCAAAGATGAGCAGTCGTAGTGAAATGCAAGAACAAAGAAATGAACGCCGGTCTATCGTCCGGTATTTTATCTTATTGAACCAGACCTGCCAAGAACACACTCAGGGACACCCAGTCTTTCTAATTAATTGTCGTTTGCATCGATCTCTATGAGGAGGTTAGATATAAGAAGTGGTGGGTTACCCGTAGTTTACGATGAGTTAGATACTACCTCTCTTCGCTCTTTCGACAGCTAAGCGATGATGACCGCGAATACAAAGTAAGGTAACAACTAGATAAGTGGTAGCGAACGATTCGACCAGAGGATCACCTGGCTACTGGGTGAAAATTCGTTCCTATCTCTGCAGCACAACGGCACTGCAAGCTCGGATGATTTCTACGCTTCGGTGAGCAGTGTGTCATTCGTTGTCCACACGATGTGCGCGGGCGTCGGGGTACACGCTCGTAAAACCTGCACGAACGTACGATGCAGCAGCGTACGTGCTTGAGTGGGTTCACTTCTCTGGGCTTCTTCGTTAATGCGTGAGCTTTAAGCGAGGGTGAGGCAGAGATCGGGCACGTGTTCACCTTCTGGGCGTCGCTCGCGTTGGCTGCGTCTGTCAGTTACAATTTGGCCCGAACGCTCACGTTACGGTTGTTAACACGATGAAGCCTCGGAAATGTTTCTTTTTAGTTCCCATTAACACCTCGTTTGGGCCACGCCGCAGGCTTTTCTGTAACGATGAGCGACCTGAACTGTGTGCTTCCAGCGCAGATAGGCTGAAACACGTGTCGTGACCAAGTGGCGCCACCTATTTTATCATTTTTGTTAGTATCCTGACTCTGCAAAAAATTTTCGGGCATTCCGCTGTACTGAAAACCATGCGTACACTTCTCACAGGCTGTATGCCACCGGTTGCAAGGGTTGCCAGTGAAGCCGATTCCTTAATTTTTTTATTTTCTGCCGAGCTTCGGCAGTGATTGCGCGGTAGTAGTGCAGTTGTCCGTAAAACGACCGACCTGATCCGTATATCAAAAAGGTAGAGGTAACACAACGTTGTAGGGCCCCTCTCCACCCATTTTCAGGTCATACTAATGCCTTCTCTCTAACAGAGCCTACTTTCATTTCTGATACTACTCGTCATACCGAGGAATGTCGTCAGCTCGTCAACTCGTTCACGACCATAGACCATTGGTGACAAAATCTCGACGTGACGATGACCACACGTACTCTCACTTTTTAAATTCGAAGCATTTCATAGTGAACTTTGGCGAGTTTGACCGTATCTATCTATCTATCTATCTATCTATCTATCTATCTATCTATCTATCTATCTATCTATCTATCTATCTATCTATCTATCTATCTATCTATCTATCTATCTATCTATCTATCTATCTAGCTAGCTAGCTAGTTAGCTAGCTAGCTAGCAAGCTACGACCTTTAGTTCTCCGGGTCGTTTGAATAATGGGATCTACACAAAATTGCATAATATGACTGTTAGAGAAGGCAAGCGGGTTAGGGGCAGACAGAAGGTTATGTGGGTAGATGAGATTAAGAAGTTTGCGGGTATAAATTGGCAGCAGCAAGCACAGGATCGAGTTAACTGGCGGAGCGTGGGAAGAGGTCTTTGTCTTGAAGTGGACGTAGTCAGGCTGATGATGATGATGATGATAAACATGGCTGTATTGCGAGCATAACTGACTAGTGATAACATGAAAATGATGGCATGCACGTCGTGAATATCATGTTTTACATGTTATGATCTTTCTGCTCCTGTGGTGGTTTTGTTCACATGACATAGCGCAAGGGTGGTGTGGGCGCCCCGCCGCGGTGGTCTAGTGGCTAAGGTACTCGGCTGCTGACCCGCAGGTCGCGGGTTCGATTCCCGGCTGCGGCGGCTGCATTTCCGATGGAGGCGGACATGTCGTAGGCCCGTGTACTCAGATTTGGGTGCACGTTAAAGAACCCCAGGTGGTCAAAATTTCCGGAGCCCTCCACTACGGCGTCTCTCATAATCAAATGGTGGTTTTGGGACGTTAAACCCCACAAATCAATCAAGGGTTGTGTGGTTGACATGACTGCATGGTGAACGCAAGTGACAGGCCCTAACGTGTAAATCATGACATTCGTGTCATGCAAGAACATGACTACATGCTACGCTCATGATGCACTCGCGGTCGTTTCGCTAGCTTCATAAATACTAAACTTGGTATTGCGTGACGTGAATAAACGACAAAGGTATTTGACTGGTGCAAGAATCATTTGAAATGAATTCAATTGAAGTTTATTTTGTCCTGAAAATTCTTGCAGGATCGGGAGCAGAGGCTAAAGGCTATATAGCCTGACATTGGGCCTCTGCTCCTAAATACAGTTTGGCACGCAGGCCGCCTATGATAACCATGACGTGCGTGTCATGTAACAACAGGACTACATACACGCTCATGATGCGGCTGTGGCCGTTTCGCTAGATTCAAATGTACCAAATTTGGTATTACGGGACGTGAATGGACGAGGAAGGTTAATGACACGTCCAAATACGATAAACATGATTTGCGTGTCATGTAAACCATGACTACATGCTACACTCATTGCGCACTCGCAGCTCTTTCGCTTTCACGTGTAGCAAATTTTGTATTACGTGACGTGAATGGATGATGAACAAAAATGCAAGGCGCAAATATGATAATCATGACGTGAAGATTATATGCGGCATATTTTATGTCAGCCTCGTAAGATTGTGCTGATTTTAGAGTGACATATCAACCTTCCCCATTTGTGCTTCAAATATCGATTCGCACTGTACGTGGTATCTGAAATTTTTTTCCGGACTGCAATGTCTAGCTTTGGGTTTCAGCTATCCTCATGAGCCTATCGTCAAAGCTTTTTTTCAAACATCACGCACTTTTTCAAGTTGTTTCACAGACATCACCTGTGAACTATATCATGGAACCAATCACACCACATACAGACCAACTTTTTTTCAAAGAAATGTACTTTCTTAGTGCGCAAAGAACATTTCAGAAAAAATACAGATAGGACAGAGTGCTCTGTTCTAGCTGTCTTCTTTGTGGAATGTTCTTTGTGCTGACATATGGGCATGTGGACAGGATAAAGTAGCTGCGCTACTTTCTAATCAGGCAGCCAAAATCACGTGTCCAGATTTTTATTCTAATACCCCTCCCTAACGTCGATTCACGACAGCGCATTTTAATGAGTAGCTTTGTGGACCTGTTAAAACACTCGCGAAACCAGCTTGAAAGGCGAAATTAATTTCTAAAGGAAACCGCAATCATTTAAACTCACGCACCGTGGTCCCTTGCAAGTACCACGCTTTTAACCAAAGCGTAACTATAAGTTCAAAACAAAAATATTGGGGCAAGTAAAATTGACATGACATTACAATGGTTGCACTTTTCCTGTAATATTAGTGGTATTTTTATTTTGGCTTCTTTTATGTTTTATGAGCGAACCAATGCAAATTGATGGCTTGACTTGGTCGTACTATGCGTGCGCGACGTATTCGAGACAGTGATCTGTGTTCCTGTATCCTTCCAGGTACGTGCGTGAGAGCTCAATTTAGGCACACTCCTAACGTGGTGTTATGGGAGATAGCCAACCGGAAATTTGGCGCAACGTCGGCAGGCTTTTTTTTTATTAAGCACCTGCAGTTTTCTCACAGCTCGCAAACTTCCTTTTTTGTGGTCGTATCAGGATCGGTGAGAAGGCATACAATACAAAGCACAGAAGTATGTCAAATCGTAACTACTGAGATTTTTTTACAAATAACATCTGATGCCACGTTTTCGATTTTCACCTCCTCTCTATTAGCAATAGTCTTTCGGGATATGCTGAAGAAGAAAAGAAGGTCTCCACAAGGAGGACAAAGGGCATGTTAATAAAGTAACAAGCTGTCGTGTATTTATTATTTTCACACACCCTGATCAATGTATTGTAAAATCAACTGGACAGAAAGTTGCTTCTTTAGTTACATTCTTTAGGCAGTGTTAAATGACGTAGGGTAAATAGGAACGAACGCACAGGAAACAAGGCCGTGCGTTTTTGTTCCTTTTCAGTTTATGTCTTTTACGGCAACTTCAAGGATGCACTTATATTAGGGCATGGCGCTCATACGCATCTCCCGTGCTCTTGAAATAGCTTTTGAGGGCAACTTTCCCCCAAAGATAAGCAAGAAGTTGTCTGCTTAAGAAAGTTTCCCGCTTTGACATTTCAGAAAGGATTCGCCAACTGGCTTTGCAGACGTTACTTGCATTACGATCTCAGGGTACGTGAGAGTGTTTTTGTATACGGGAATTCTCGTTCGTTTTAATTGGTGCTATACTCTACGGAGACATATAGAACAATTACTTAGTATGTACAAAATGTCCAAGTAGCTCGACATTATACACAACATACGTGATGATGACGCCCGCATAACATTCGCGGTAAAACATAGACAACTATCAATGCATAAGTAACTTACCCTTCGTTTCAAGTTTCCATAAAACACGTATCCATCCAAAGGAATTTATTTTATAGTTTAACTACGGACGTCGTTCAACATCTTGAAGTCCTTTAGCAGTGTGAGAGAACTTGAATTTTTGAAGCTCTAGGCTACCTTCAGTGCTGAAAAAAAAACTCTTAGAGTAGAGGACATCGCACAAACTGTGGTCGAAACGCGGCTTTGTATTGCCTCGTCTTTCTTCTGTAACGCTTATAAAATATGATACACGAACGAAATGTACGCCGCACAGCCACTACTTACAGCGATTGAGAAGTGGATTGACAGTGACGGCGTTGGAGCAGTTTCATATGATTCTGTTCAGCAGTCGTAAGCCTGTCATTCTTTTCATGGTGAAAGCCTTAGGTGAATTCAACATCCACTGTTAACGTTAACATGAGTGACGCGAAAATTGAAGTGGCGACGTGATGACGTAAACTAATCAGAACACAACATAGAACCAACATTTGTGACATGATTTCAATGTCGTCACGGTGTCGCAGTGACATCTCATATTGGGACGTCTCAATAAAACGCCATAAAAAGCATAATATATTTGTCAAAGGTAGCCTAAATATCGAGGCCGAGCCAAACGAGAGGAAGTGCAGAAAGTAGCTTAGAATGCCCCCGATACAAAATGCAGTTGAGTCAAAGAGTTTTGTTGAGAGGCTGGTGACAAGTAACACATCGACTCAGGAAAAAAAAAGAAGACGGGTTTCACCTTTAGGTCCTCTCATTCGCTTGCATAAGAGATTCCGTGAGCTCTAAGTATTTTTCGCAGCCCATATTTTTAGACGTTGTGAGAGAGAAGAATATAAAAAAAGAGAACATGCGTACTGAAAGAATGACATGGCGCATGCATATTGTGCACAATACCCTTTCCTCCCCATTTGGGAGATATTTCGGGGCTAATTTTACATGGACGGGATGACTAAGAGCTTCAATATCACCTTGGAGACCTCTCGACGAGATACGACCGGGGCCATTCCAGCTCGGGCTCCCTTTACCCCGGTTAACGCCTGGCGAATCACGACTGTGCACTGCACAAGGAATGGGATTTCCAAATGGCCATGACATAGAACATTAAGTGAGACCACTATTGTCTGTCGCCGGCAGGAAACACTGCCGGGGACCCCAGGGATGAAATGTAATGGCGTAGTGCGCATAAATCACTTGTGCGCCCTTCTGGGAAGACTCAGCGCTTTCGTAAATCTTCCATGCTTTATTTATATCGCTGGCCAGAACCTTCTTTTTTACTAGTTTGCACTCTTTTATGACGCAGTCTTATTGCCTTTCATTCGTGAATTCATTTGATACCAGCGCACAAAAAATTTAAAAACAAAAGTGTACTGTGTGCCTGTCACGTGCCGACTGTGGAAACTTGAAAAATTGCCGCAAAAGCTGGCGCTGCTTCTATACTGCTCCTTACCTTGTTTCATACGACGCTGTGTCTCTTAGTTTGAAGTAGTTTGCTAAAATCAGTGTGCTAGGAGTGTTCGCCTGCTCGTAAACTTTATTGCATGTAGCTCAATTGAACACCACGTGGTATATGTCCAGTCGTTACCATTTTAGTGTTACATTCACATTAGGCAGTCAACTTTTAGTGTTAACGTGTCGGACGTTATCTTCCGTGGTTACTGGCCATGCTGCACATATTAACGTTGTGTCTGTTTGCTGCTAATATAGACGGGAAGTGACAGTGACAATGTTCAGTTAGTGAACAATGCGGGCATAGTATTGCCCGGTACGACAACAGCATAATGAAGACCAGGTGATTATTGAACAGCCTGGCTGGTCGACGGCTACCCCGAAATTCAAGTTTCGCCGGGCACTTCGATGTAGTTAGGAGTGACTCGTGCAAGGAAAGCCTTAAAAGCTTCAATAAACGCTAAAATTGACTGGTGGTGGTGGTGAAATTCCGTGTTGGAAAGGAGTACTATTTTTTGTTGTTTTCTAGGCTTGTTTGTGCGTTCTGTGAAATCATCATCGAACTACAAATAGCTCATTTTCTGGCACCTTCCTTCAATTAAATTTTTGATGCCATGGCTGGCTGTAACCGTGTTCATGAAAGATCTACGCTTTCCTTGTATGTGCCAGAGGGTGTGCATGAACTGTTAAGCAGTGATTCTTTTAGTTTAAATGTTGGGTTGCGCGAAATACAACCTGCCGTCTCGAGTCGGCATAGTTTTCAATCATGTGTGGAGTATTTGACAATGTTCAGTGGATGTACAATTATTGCGGAGTAACTCTCTCCGACACATTAGCGCAAAATATAAACGGACTAACCCAAGAGGACGACGTGGTAGTTTTTAGCTGAGTCATTCTTTTCAACGTCTCTTTATAGCAGCGCGTTCCGAAAGGTATTCTAAAAACAGGCAATATTCTAGAGCAGCACCAAAAAATATTTAGCTTTTTTCCTATGCCTATATACATGTACGGGAAGCCTGTACTGTTTTCTCACAATGTTGTAAATTACCTTCCCTCTCTTTCGATACGCGTTATAAAAATAGGAGCAAACTTTATATGAGTTTCGAAGACCAATTTTGAATTTACATGTAGAAGAACCGCATTTGTAAAGCTACAACTGAAAGGTAAGGTGCATACGCTATAAGCGTGCATGAGTGCTGTGCACGGCATAGGCTGCTTTAAGAGTTTTATGAACACTGCCTTTTCGTGCTCTTATTCCAGTACTGCTCTATACTCCATTCACTTATGCCACTGAATCAACCAGACCATGTGCTTTTATTTCCGTCAATACTATCAGTACTCTTCAAACTGAGGCGCTATTTCACGTCTTTGATGAAAAGCCTTTGTTTCCAACTTCTACTTCAATCTTTATCCTGCAGGTACGACAGCTATTTCTAATATTCCCCAATTCTGACTGCAAGTTTTCGTATTCTTCCTTTCTGGTATTGCTTTTCCTTCAATTATTTTCTCAGCGTTCAACATTGTAGGCTGAGCCATTGCGCGTTGAACCAAGCCATTGCATGTTGAAGCGCCACGCAGTTTCGAATACTACAAGCGACGATTGTTACGAAAGAGTTGCTTGAAAAAAACCGTGTAAATGGGAGTCATCGCCTGGCTATAAAGAATTGAAAATACCTGATTGCGCATGCTAACGCATCTTGGTAATGTGGTATCGCAGAGATGAATGCAATAATAAATTGTCGGTTTTACGTGAATGCTTCAGGATTTCCATACTTTCGGGGAACCACCACAAGCCCCTACTGGCACGACATTTTATTGGCACTACTGAAGATACTTCCAGCCACCCTTTCTTTCGAATCGCACTCTCTTGGTAGAAATCTTGATGAAGAATAAATCGGCGGAATACAATACGTACCTATACAGAAAAGCGTCTCTATTTTCCCACATTGCCGTGGCGTAAGTTTCTATTCCTAATTTTTCTGAGTTATTCCAGTTCCTGTCATTTTTTGCCCGCTACTACCAGCATGATGACCATTTTTTGGAGCAATGACACATGCTGGCATAATTTTCTGTATTCATTCGCAAGATTGATCCCGCACATGCATGGGCTATGCTCCTAATTACGTTGCCGGAATCATTGGACTATAAAGTAGCATTGCAGTGGGAGGAACGCTTCTCGAAACAATCACGGCTCATGTCTCTCACAAGTCGCCCACTGCCTTTCTATATCACAAAATACGTGTGTGAGCTTGTGCCTAAAGTGAACCAAACGTATTCCGCTCTCGTAAAATGTTTCATATCGAAAAAAAAAACTTGTAAGACACGTTAAGGTGCTCCACCCTAGAGACATTTGACTTATTCGTGAAGAAGAATACTACTATGAAGAAACGAAATTGGGGGTTTTCGTTTTCCACTAACCTCTTTGTTTGTTCTGCTGCACGACTTCTTCGGCTAACATCGCCATAAATTGGAAAGAAAAGTTAGAGATACCTTGCACACATCTCCTAAAACGTCCTCACTGGCGCAGCTCAATTCATCAAAACCAATACTTTTAATCTGTTGACCTCACCCTCCCGCCTCCTGACCGGACGACCTGTGTACCCTGTCTTGGAGCCCCTTTTCTTCTACTGAGTGGCCAACCGAAATGTATGTGGTTAACCTCCTCGCTCTCTTATGTTCTCTTTTTATTCTTGATATATTTCGTGAGGTCAGTCTGCTCTACTCAAGGGCTCCTATTTAGACGCTATATTTTGTTTGGTACCAGAATATTTGTTAAAGAATACGCAATATAATATGCCTACACAACTCCATCGTGAATAGTACACAATGACAACACAGCATACGTTTGTACGTCATTCCCGAATAGAGCAACTAAAATTTCAATAGCTGTGGACTTATGAATCTTATTATTCGTTGAAGTGAATCTTAAAGAACTCATGCGTCTGTTTTTGCACATCATGTCGCATATATGGCTGGTCTTAAACCGCGTGTTGCTCTGAATACAACTTATGCGTTGTTTTTTCCGTGTTATTTTGCAAATTCTGAGACAAAGGAATCAATATTAGTAACACATGGCAAACATGGAACGACCACCCCATTTGCCGCAGTTATAAGGCAAAGAACAGCTTCGACAGTGGCTTTCTTCTCGCACAAATAACAGTCCTCATAACAAAAATGTGACACGAAAAAAGATGTAGTCGGCGTGGCTAATCGGAAGTCGGCCAATCAGACAGCTGTTTCGGCCTGCTTTCGCGCATGAAAATCAAAGCACCAAAGTAGCTGCGGCGCACCCCTGAGGCCTCCCTCAGGCCTAAGCCGATTTCCTCTTAGAAACGCCTCTGATCTCTTTAGCATTGCTCCCAACATCGTCATCAGCACTTGTTTCCTGCGGACGTCTGTTTAGCAGGGTCTCGATGTTACCGTGTGTTTGCTCCCGAATCACGAAAAAGAGCTTGAGTGCCATGCGTAGTTTGCGTTAAGAACGCACGCCTTTTTTATTTTTATTTTAGGTATTTTTTATTCTATTTTGTTGTTGCTTTCATTTTACAGCAAAGCTATATATGGCCAAGCCTGCGTGCCTGTCAACAACAACGAGGGCGCTCCAATCACGTCCCTGAGGTGGTGGTTGTCGCCAACAGTGAAGCTCTGTACAATAAATGAAAAAGGCAGTTATCAAATAACCGTATATTTTTTGTGTGTTGCAGTTGTATTGGTAACCTAACGTTAGTTATAGCTACCAAGAAAACACTTACGTATGAGAAAAAATTAAGAAAAGAGTATTGAGAATATAAAATGCACCAGAGTGTAGCAAAATGCATGTGAATATCATGTACAAAACACTAAGCGCATGCGGCAAGGACGTAAGCGCCACACAGGAAATAAAACCTTGGAGTAAATATAAGCTCAACAGAAAAGGAACTACCTTGGTAGACTTTTTTTTCTCCTGTTTCCCGAATGTGCCAGTTATTCCTACGAATTAAGCTCAATGCGATCCTGAGGCGAACATAGCCAGGATAGCATTGAGTTTGCTGAATTGAAGTTTGTTTAAAATTCTGTCTCATCTCTGTGCCGAGTGCTAAACAGCTTCCTTGCTGATTCAACTTCAAAGAGTCTAATAAATTATTTACAGCTCTTATGTGAGGGCCTTGCCTTGGCCTGTGAACGAGCTCTAAAAATAAGGCGGAAACTAAGTAATAAATCAATGACAAAAGTTATTAATAGGTAGCTACGCATGTCGTATTTGCAGCTCAGAAGTCACTGCGTGACTGCGTATGATGAAAGAAGCATTTCTAAAGACAAAAATCTCAACACATCGTTTCAATCACCCCCTTCAACATATAGCGAAAATTGTAAAGCATGGGGAGTGAAGCTTTATGTGACCTCTATGAATCCTCTCCATGCCCAATAAAAATTAAGATCATCGAAGTAAGCGGCTGTAAAGCCACAGCGTCGACAAGGAGCATAGCCTGGTCAAAATGGCCTTTGACATGACGGAGTCCTTGGTTTAATGGTTGACGAAGCTGCCTGTATAGAGTAATGCCATGTTCGCTGCTGTGAATAAAGTTTCCTTTTCTTCATTCCTATCTACAGTGCTTTCAGGCTGATGTCTGCGACTGCTGCCTCAGTGGCTTGCAAACAATCAATTCTCACATCCCGTCTTCTTCGTAGGTCCGGGCCGACTTCTTCAAGGCTTTGATGTGAGTAGGAAATGAGCACTAAAAAGAACCTCTTGGGCAGAGAGGACTGAAAAACAAGCAGTAAAGCAAGTGCTTCAAATTCTATTATATTAATTGTCAGTCAAGCAAATTCTTTCCAAATATAGGTAGTGGAAGCGCTGGCTGAAATTAGTGATCGTACCGGTTTGGCTTTTTGATACCACTGGGCTTCATCTAAAACGGGGTGTTTAGTCCTGCATTATGCCGTTTTCAGTTGGGAACATGACCAGCATTCATTTATGCTGTAGACCCAATCACGACATTTCCGCATACTTCTATTCTTTTTCGCACATTAGTTAGCACAAACGCTTGGTATTTTACCACTCATGCCCATTTATGGAAATTTTTTGAGCGGCGAGGAGACGACAACGAAGTGATTGCTTAGCACTACACTTTCTTGGCCGATCCCCCTGAGTGGGTATGAGCCAACCTCCCAGCGAAACAAAACAAAACAAAGCAGATCGCAGTTTCAGTAGGTGCTCTCTTTTTTCACCTAATTATAAGTGAACTTCGCGAATATCACATCCGTGTCCGTCGGTACTGAATGTGGACTCCCACGGACGTCCGCCAGTTACGGTGGCGTCGGCGGTGGCCGCATCCAGTAAGCGTACGGGACTCTACAGCGACTACGACAGCGAGGGCGCTCTTCTTTACCCAATGAGCAGCGAAGAGGCTTCCGACGACGACGATTTTAAGCTGGTGCTGAGCCGTAAAGCGAAGAGGCGGAACGTCAGAACATCTTCGTCATCGTGTACGTTGAACCACAAAGTGCCAAGGAGACCCATGACAAACACTATCCTTTTTGTCCCTGATGTACCGGACCATAACATGAAGCGCCTCAACACGCAATCTGTTTCGGTGATGCTGGAAGGACTCGTGCCAAACGAGATCACAGACATCAGAGTGAACACGCGTAAGAACATATTGGCCATCGACGTTTTGCATGCTGCGGCACTCAATATACTGTGCAACGTCAACGAGCTGGGGGGAATGAAAGTTCGCTCCTACATTCCTGCGAGCTCTAACGTCGTCCCTGTAGTCATCTACGATGTAGATACTGCCATTCCCAGCTTCGACTTCGATGTTCTGGTCAAACCGGCAAATGAAGCCAGCGTCATCGCAAAAGTTGTTCGTTTGGGAAACTCACGCTGCTTGAAGATCATGTTCAAGGGCAACTCTCTTCCTTCACTCGTAAAGGTGGGCCATTTTCAGCATTCTGTGCGACCTTTCGTACCGAAGCCCTTCCAGTGTTATAAGTGCATGAAGATGGGCCACGTGAGAAGCGTATGCGAAGATAGGACGGTGTGTCCTCGTTGCGCGCAAGCCCCATTCTGCGGATAACTGCGAAGCAACTACCCTCAAATACTCGAATTGTCATGGGTCACATGCAGCCTCGTGAAAAGAATGCCCCAAAATCCAAATAGAAATAGCGGTATTGAAACAACTGGTCAGAGACAATCTGTCGCACCGAGAGGCTGCCAGGACCATCCGAAAGAGGCGTCATTGTCGCCGCAGTTCATCAAAGAATGCCGCAGACGCTGCATCGAAAGCGCCACTCCACCACCCTTCTCTTCCACCGCCCTTGCCTCCCAGACCGAAGGCGGCCAGCGCAGTCAACAAACCAACGAGCAGCACTTTTGCAGATAAATCAGTTTGGCCTTCATTGCCGATATCACAACCACCTGTAAATCCCAAGCGCACATCGACAGTCACATCACTCCAGCCAGCCGCTGACAAGCTGCCTGAGGAAGACACAGAAGTCATCAGAATGTTCCGAACACTGCTGGATGCCATGCGAAAGCTGTGCAGCAGCCTGGAGTGCACTACAAGCTGTGCAGCAGCCACTCGCTCACAGTGCACTACAAGTACTTGATGCTTTAAGTCCAGTATTTGCAAGTCTACAGTAGAAACCATGGCTCGACCAATTTTCTCCTTTCGCAACGAGGTGCGACAAGCGTCGATAATGCAGTGGAACGCGAGAGGTCTCAGATCCCGCATCTCTTCATTCCGTCAGTATATATTCATGAATCGTATTCCTATAATAGTTATATGTGGACCAAACGTGCAACAACCTCCTAAACTATCAAGGTACGAATCTTTCGTTTCTTCAACGTGCGAGGAACGCAGCAAGGTGGTTGTTTACATTCGCACAGATTTCACATATGTGCATCATGCAGTTCAACCGCATGACGACGATCAATATGTCTGCTTACGTGTTAAAAAGGAAAAAGTGTCAGTCACGCTCATTGGTGTCTACATATCACCATCCGGACGTTTTGAACAAGACTGACTACGAGACATACTGACAACTACGGGCCCGTGGGTTATAACTGGAGATTTCAACGCACATCACTTAATCTGGGGTAGTTCGACTGTCAACGCTAAAGGAAGAAACCTAGTGTCATTCGCCTCCAAGCATGACCTATGTTGGCAGTCCTACATACCTGCGGGGCCTTACGTACAGCAGTTGCCTCGATTTGTCTCTGGTATCCAGAAACTTCCAGTCGCAAGCGCACTGGTTTTCAGGCATCGAAACGCATGGGAGTGACCACATTCCAACTTATACGCGAATAAGGGGTCTTACTAACTCCTCTCCTAAGACCACAATTCGAAGAATTGATTGGTCCAAGTTTCAGCGTCTCATGGAAAATACATGCCATGAAGACCCTGACCAGAACTTGGAGGATGTCATCAAAGAGGCTATGAGGGAAGCTTCCTGTCTCCTCCAGTTCACTGGAAAGCGTTCAGATTTCGACATTGAACTGGAAAAACTGTGCGCGCTTCGCCGAAGGGCGGAAAGAAGATACAAGGGGACGAAAGCAATATGCGCCTTGAGGCTGGCACGACGCATACAGAAAAAAAGTCCAACGACGTTTAGACAAACTTGAGCAGGAACGCTGGAAATCATTCTGCGAATCATTAGATCCCCGAAAGCTGTTGTCACGCATCTGGAGCACTATTCGTGGCCTGCGCTCGACTCCCCAACAAAGACATCCTTTCATGGCTTTAGCCCTACATTTAGGCCCCACCCAACTTGAAGTGGCAAATGAGTTTTGTACGCAAATCGCTGGTGTGTCCACCTTGTCCGCTGGCACCAATATGAGTGTTATCGCTGAATCCCGTATCTCCGAAATGCACAATCTTTTCACTATAGAAGAACTTGACGCATCTTTCGCGGCTTCCCGATCTTCACCAGGACCCGATGGCATCACCTACGCCGCTCGAGCCAACCTTCAACAGGAGGCAAGGGGACAGTTGTTAAGCTATTTCAACCACTCATGGCAGGTGGGCATTGTTCCCCAGGATTGGAAGATAAGTCGACTTGTGCCACTACTCAAAGCAGAAAAGTCACCATTTGATTTGACATCATTTCGCCCTGTTGCCCTCGCAAGTTGCGTAGGAAAAGTCATGGAAAGGATGATACTTACACGCCTAGAATGGTCCCTCAAGCGCTACAACTTATACCCAAACTGCATGACGGGTTTTCGGCGAGGTAGGTCATCTCTTGACAACGTGTTTGATCTCACAACATTTATCCAGCAACAGAAGAGCCTCAAGCGCATACCACTGGCACCCTTCCTTGACCTCAAAGGGGCCTATGATAACGTAACACATAAAGCCATCCTAGACTCGTTGGAAGCTGTTGGAATCGGTGATCGGATGTTCCAATGGATCCAGGATCATTTGACGAGAAGGTCCTTTTTTGTACAAAGATCAGGTGGACCTACCACCAATTACTACACCTCCCGTGGCGTTCCTCAGGCCGCCGTATTAAGTCCCACTTTATTTAACCTCGTGATGATAGGACTTCGTGAAATTTTGCCAAGTACTATGGTCATATTCATATATGCTGACGATATTGACGCAAGGCAAACACAGTATTCAAACTACGCGCGCTAGTTCATGCGCCCCCCCCAAGAAATCAGCGGCTTGATGATCAAACAAGAAAAGGCCGTGACGGCGCGCGCCTCCTCAGCACGGGATTTTGACGAAAAAGAAGTGGCACCGCTCGAGGGTTTTCTAGGAGACTGATCCCTTTTTGCTGATCGCCTGTTAGAGACGCCGCTATATTTTCCTTTACTTTTCGGGCACAAGTTCGCCCAAATAAACAGTTATTCTTACACCATTTGGATTGTACGTAACAATTCTGGTGGAGGTGCTGGGTAATGATCCCAAACGCGGTTGGACTTCGAGGAAGCAGCCCGGAACCACGAGCAGTCGAACCAACTGAGCTCACGCCAGTTCATCAGCGCTCCAGCCGTCATCTACGTGGTGAGCCACCGGAATTTTCCCTGCCACGAGAGCCCAGAGTGTCTCCAGCTGTCTCCGGTGAGAGTACCAAAATGTCGTCTTCTACCGCTGCCACATACACCGTTTCGTCTCCAGTCGCTGCCACGCACGTCGTTGTCGATGAGCCACGAACGCCCGACCCTTTTCATGGCGATCCTCATGAAGACGCCGAGGATTGGCTGGAGGGTTTTGAGTGCGTCGCCAACTGCAACGACTGGACCGAATAACGGAAGATCCACCGAGTTTATTTCGCATTGCAGGACAGCGCACGAACGTGGTTTGAAAACCATGGAGGTACCATTCGATCGTGGGATGATTTCCAACGGGAGCTACTGGCCACATACCCGAGTACAGACCGCAAGGAAAGAGCTGAAGCTGCCTTGCAAGCAAGAAACCAGCGCAACAATGAAAGCGTCGCAATGTATGTGGAAGACATGTGCCGGTTATTCCGCCGGTCTGATCAAAATATGAGCGAGGACAAGAAACTTCGGCACCTGATGCGTGGGGTGAAGCAGGAGTTTTTTGCTGGTTTGCTCCGATGTCCCCCGCGGAACGTCACTGAATTTCGCACCGAGGCGACAGCGGTTGAAAAGACTCTGCAACAGCGAGTGAGGCACTACAATCGAGATGTTGACGTCGCATCTGTAGATGCGGTGTCAGCAGTCTTCGGGAAGGGCATCGACGTATTACGAGAGCTCATTCGATCGATTGTTCGAGAAGAGCTCCAGAAGCGAAAAGGCAACCCCTCAACGGTCTCGTCAATAGCGGAAGTGGTTCGGGAGGAGGTGAGACAGGCAGTCCGTGAGCAGCAGCCACAAGCCCCGCCTGTTCAAGCGTCAGTTCCGATGCAGCCGCAGTCTCGTATGCCGAGGTACTGAGAAGCGCTCCTGTACCTCATTTTGTCGCCCCTGGACCTCCTTTCACCGCCCCGGGACCTTATTTTACCGCAGCAAGCACGCATCTGCTGAAACTTCGATTTACGCCTTCCCCAGCCGAGACTAGGATCCGAAAAGCTGATATATGGCGCACTCCTGATCGAATTTCGCTTTGTTACCACTGCGGCGAAGCCGGCCATCTTTACCGGATGTGTGAATATCGCCGAGCTGGACTTCGGGGTTTTCCCGTAAACGCTGCCTGTCCACGAAATGGGGAGCGATCTTTTGAAATCGAGGAGTACTTGTCAACGCGTCAAGGTGCTCACTCCTCGCAGCAGCATCAGTCTCGGTCGACAGCGCCACTGAGGTATCGGTCCCCAAGTCCGCGCCCACCTTCAAACTCTCCGAGGCGACTTCCCCAAAGCCCGCTTCGGGAAAACTAGAATCGGCGACCTGGGGAGGTAAGGCCGCTGCCGACGCAAGAAAACAACCTCCAGTGCCGATTTCAAGATGTGATGATGGACACTAGACTACGTGCGGAAATGGTAACGTCGCTTCTGATTTGTCGGTAATTATAGACGGCTACGAAACGAATGCTTTGGTAGACACAGGCGCAGACTATTCCGTCATGAGCAGGGGACTTGCCAGAACGCTGAAAAAAGTACTGACCCCTTGGATAGAACCACAAGTGCGAACCGCCGGGGGACACCTTATCGATCCGGCAGGCATGTGTACCTCTAGAGTCGGGATACGCGGCTTCACCTACGTCGCCAGCTTCATTGTTCTGTCGGAGTGTTCAAGAGATGTAATTATCGGAATGGACTTTTTGCAGGCCAATGACGCAGTGATAAACTTGCAGGAAACGTGCGTCCCGTTCTCGACGAAAGACGCCATCGCGACATTCGAGAGTGAAAAACGATTCAATGCGCTCCAAATTGCACGTGTTGATGTAACAGTACCTGCAAGATCCATCATCGTTGTCACCGTGAAAAGCAATGTGTACAACGACTGTGAAGGAACATCAGAAAGCAATACTGGGCTATTACTCGAGAAAAGGATCTGTGCAGCAAGAAGAATTGTACGACTGCGTGATAGGTGTACGAGTGTCTTCCTGACAAATTTCCGAAATGAGGTGCAGCACCTTGCGAAGGGAACTGTTGTTGGTTACTTGCACGACTACGTTCCGATTACGGATTTGAATTCTTCCGAGACTGCACCACTGCACCCTGACGGAATAGATTCCATACTCGCATCTATCCACATCGAAGCAGCCCTATCACCGAACCAGACACAAAAAATCGAGAGCCTTACACAGGAGTACGCTTCATGTTTTTCTACGTCATCTAAAGTGAAAAGAACATCTATAATCAAACACCGCATCATAATCGATAAATCTGTTTGACCTATTTGCCAGCACCCGTACTGAGTGTCACCAAAAGAGAGAGAAGTCATCAGAGGCCAAGTTGAAAAAATGCTCAGGGACGACGTAATTCAACCATCGGCCAACCCCTGGGCCTCACCTGTAGTAGTGGTAAAGAAAAAGGACCAGACCTTGCGCTTCTGCGTTGACTACCAAAAATTGAACGTCGTCACAAAGCGGGATGTCTATCCCCTTCCAAGGATCGATGACACCCTTGACAGACTACGAGACGCGAAATTCTTCTCCTCTCTAGATCTCAAGAGCGGATACTGGCAGATAGAGGTGGACGAACGAGATCGCGAGAAAACTGCTTTTGTGACCCCAGATGGGTTATACGAGTTTAAAGTACTCCCATTAGGCCTGTGTTCCGCACCCGCCACATTTCAGCGCATGATCGATACTGTGCTGTCCGGGTTAAAATGGCAGTCCTGCCTTGTTTATCTCGATCACGTCGTGATCTTTTCAGCCACCTTCGATCAGCATGTGGAAGGACTACGGACTGTGCTCGAAGCGATTAGTTTAGCAGGGCTGACCATAAAACTCCAAAAGTGCCATTTTGGTTTTCATGAACTGCTTTTCCTCGGTCATGTGGTTAGCTCTGAAGGCATTTGACCTGACCCCGAAAAGACAGCACCTGTAGAAAAGTTTTCTAGTGCGACAGATAAAAGGGCTGTGAGACGATTCTTAGGACTTTGTGCCTATTACAGAAGATTTTTCGAAGATCGCGGAGCCACTAACCCGACTGACGAAAGAAGACACGCCTTTCACCTGGAAAAGCGAGCAAGAAGAGGCGTTCAATGAGCTAAGACAGCGACTCCTACACCACCCCGTCCTTGCACATTTCCACGAATAAGCCGAAACAGAGATTCACACGGACGCAAGCAATTTGGGACTAAACGCCGTCCTTGTGCAGCTGCAAAACGGAGAGGAAAAAGTGGTCGCATATGCTAGTCGCACTCTATCGAGAGCTGAAATAAATTATTCGGCGACGGAAAAAGAATGTGTGGCGGTAATATGGACCATACAGAAATTCCGACCGTACTTATATATATCGAGCAGTGAGTGACCATCACTCGTTGTGCTGGCTTGCAGGCCTAAAGGACCCTTCTGGGCGACTTGTTATATGGAGCTTCAGGTTGCAAGAATGCGACATAACAGTCGTATACAAGTCGGGTCGCAAGCACAGCGATGCTGATTGCCTCTCACGCGCACCAATGGAATCTGCACCTGTGGAAGATGGAGACGACTTCCCGTTTCTCGGGGCCATCAGCACCGCAGACATGACTGAATATCAGCGATCTGATGCGGAGTTGCTTAAACTGATCAAGCATCTGGAAGGGCAACCCGTGCGTGTTCCTCGAGTTTTCTTCCGGGCATTGTCCTCGTACCTCATGAGAAATAACGTTTTATACAAGAGAAACTTCGAGCACAGCAAGGAGAAATTCCTACTCGTCGTTCCTTCGGCCTTGCGACCGAAAATCCTGGAAGCCTGCCACGATGACCCAGCAGCAGGACACCTCAGAGTGAGTAGAACATTGGCTCACATCCGCACCAAGTACTACTGGCCAAAGTTACTGGATGCTGTACAGCATTATGTAAGGACATGTAGAGATTGCCAGAGACGCAAAACGCCTTCATTGAAACCTGCTGGATTTCTCCAACCAATCGAATCACCTGATTCTCCGTTTGAACAAGTAGGAATGGATCTACTTGGTTCATTTCCTATGTCATCAATGGGCAACCGATGGATAGTAGTGGCGACAGACTACTTAACCCGGTATGCCGAGACAGCCTCTCTCACCAGGGGCACGGCTATAGAAGTAGCTGAATTTTTCGTCACTAACATTGTACTACGGCATGGTGCCCCAAAGGTGGTTATTACGGATCGAGGAACTGCATTCGCAGCCAATCTGACGCAGTCTATTATGAAACTTACCCACACAAGTCATAGGAAAACAACGGCTTACCACTCCAAACGAATGGGCTAACCGAGCGACTCAACAAAACTCTAACCGATATGTTGTCCATTTACGTTGACTTTGAGCACCGTACGTGGCACAAGAAACTACCGTACGCCACTTTCGCTTACAATACTGCTGTGCAGGAGACTACTAAAGTGACGCCATTCCAGCTAGTCTATGGTCGAGTTGTTACCACACCATTAGATGCAATGCTGCCTGTAGGCGACAATACAGAGCACAAGCCTGACATCAGCGAATTCATTCAGCGAGCCGAAGAAGCACGGCAGTTGTCACGACATCACATAGAACAACAACAACGCGTGGATGCAAACCGTTACAACCTTCGTCGGAGAGGAGTCAACTACGCACCAGGCGACCTAGTTTCGATTTGGACTCCCGTGCGGACGCCTGGCCTTTCCGAAAAGCTCATGCGCCGCTGTTTCAGCCCTTACCGAGTCCTTCGTCGCGTCAGCTCTTTGAACTACGAGGTGTCACCGGAAGGACAAGTCAGCTCATCAAGATGCCGAAGGAGCACAGAAATCGTACATGTAGTCAAAAAGAAGCCATAGTATGACAGGCAATGAACATCGAACTATACACACCCGATTATGAGGAATACCTATTTCTTCAATGGAAACCACACATTCAGACCATCTAAGCAACACTGCTTTTACGCATCGGGACGATGCGTTTTTGGAGGAGAGATAATGACGTAAGGCAAACGCAGTATTCAAACTACGCGTGCTAGTTCATGCGCCCCCCAAGAGATCAGCGGCTTGATGATCAAACAAGAAAAGGCCGTGACGGCGCGCGCCTCCTCAGCACGGGATTTTGACGAAAAAGAAGTGGCACCGCTCGAGGGTTTTCTCGGAGACTGATCCCTTTTTGCTAATCGCCTGTTAGAGACGCCGCTACATTTCCCTTTACTTTTCGGGCACAAGTTCGCCCCAATAAACAGTTATTCGTACACCATTTCGATTGTACGTAACAATATTTGTCTATGGACTTCGGCGGTAACTCGTCTACAAGTACGTACAAGAGTCCAGCAGGCTGTCACCCTGACATGCTCATATCTCCGCAAGCAAGGTCTTTCCGTCTCAATGGAGCAATGTGCATTGGTTGCGTTTACTCGCAGAGCCATGACACAATACCCCGTTACCATCGATGGGCAAAATATTTCATACCAGAAAAACCATCGCTTCCTGGGTGTGATTATTGACAGGGACCTTTTGTGGAGTGCCCACTGCAATTACCTGAAGAGAAGGCTAACTTCCATCGTCCATATAATGTGGTTCCTCTGCGGAAAATCTTGTGGCACATCGATAAGGTCAATGATGCAGCTATACAGGGCACTGTTTCTAGGATTTTTGCGCTACAGCTTGCCGTTACTGGGAAGTACGTACAAGACGAACATCCGCACCCTCGAAAGTCTGCAAGGACAAGCACTACGCGTGTGCTTAGGATTGCCGCGATGCACCTCAACCTACGGGGCAATTATGATCGCAAGAGAGCATCCAATTCAAACATACATAACCACTGACGATTTGAGAGCCCACATAAGACACCTCTGCCGAGTTCCTGGTCACCATGTTGCAGTGTTGCCACTTCAAAGACCACAAGCGATGTTTTCAAAGATTATTTCTGCCCGTAGAGAATGCCTTCCTTTCGGCTTCACTCCAGCAACAAGACCAGCGTCAACTCCGTGGTGCCTACAATAACCACAGGTGTCCCTCATTATTCGGGGAACAAGAGCCGTCATTCAACAGTGGTCCTACGACAGGTGACATTGTCGCTACTCAACGAAAAATATGGCCAGAGGACCCACATTTAGCACCGCCACGGTGGTCTAGTGGCTAAGGTACTCGGCTGCTGACCCGCAGGTCGTGGGTTCGAATCCCGGCTGTGGCGGCTGCATTTCCGATGGAGGCGGAAATGTTGTAGGCCCGTGTACTCAGATTTGGGTGCACGTTAAAGAACCCCAGGTGGTCAAAATTTCCGGAGCCCTCTACTACGGCGTCTCTCATAATCATATGGTGGTTTTGGGACGTTAAACCCCACAAATCAATCAAATCAATCAACCCACATTTACACCGATGGATTGGTTTCGGCTGACAGCTCCACAGGTGCTGTTGTCATCCCGGCGTACCAGGTCACTATAAAGCTCAAACTGTCGCATAGGACAACATCCACAGCAGTGGAGGTTGCCGCCTTACGTGCTTCTGTACTGTATATCGCGGAAGCCCGACTTCAAAAATAGGCGGCGTTCTGCGACTCCAAGGCATCCCTTCAGAGCTTGCAATCAGCTTTACGACAAAGGGAGCATCAACAACTAGTGAATGAAATAAGAGAAGTGATTCACGAAGTTTTATCAAAAGGACATGACGTGCTGTTCCAGTAGTTACCGGGACATTGTGGTATTGTCGGTAATGACCTTGCTGATAATGCTGCCCAATCCGCCCACGCGGACGCCCAGACAACCCCAATGCCATTGTCGAGAGGGGCCTTCACTCGTTCGCTAACACCATGTCAGAAATTTGGCCTAGTGACCCCAGTGTCAGGAACCGCCGCCTACACAAATTGGACCCATCGAGAAAGCTTCAAGTTCTATCGGACCTCTCCCGCCAGGATACAACTTCACTGTGCCGCCTGTGGTTAGAAGTATCTTTTACAAAGGCGTACTCCTTTCGCATAGGAATGGCGGATAGCTCCCGATTTGAATCGTGTGACACTGACGAGACAATAGAACATCTACTGTGTTCATGTAAACGTTTTTCGAGCGAACGCAACTTGCTACGCGAAACGTTAGAGACACTAGACAGGAGACTTTTCTCCGACAGAAGATCCTTGGTTCATGGCTGTACGCGTCGCAGGCCAGCAAAGCGACGCGAGCACTGCTAAGTTTTCTAAAGAAGACCGGACTACGCGACCGCTTATAAGCGTGCAATGGACAAGGTCACATCTACACACACGTTGCCCTTCACTTCTCTCCATCTTCTCCTTTATTTCCCTCACACCTTCCCTCTGTGCAGGGTAGCAAACCGGACGTGCGTCTGGTTGTCCTCCCTGCATTTCATTTCTTCCCTTCCTCCTCCTCCTCCTCCTTTTTGAGCGGCATGATATCTAGGTGTTCCCGGCAAGAGAGTCATATTCGTGTTCTGTAGTGTCTCGTGCCGTTTTCTCACAGCACGCCGTTTCGTGAACCTCACGTGCAAAAAGATGCTCACCTTCCCGCTAAAATTTGTGCTTCAAATATTGTTTTTAACTTCACCCATTTCAAAGACGAAGCTTCAATATGTGATTTTATGCCATATACGATATAGACTTGCTAATTGTTCTTGCACCTTTTTCGGGTCTAGTTCCGCAAGATATGGCTACATGAACTTCATTACTGTTTTTCGGGCATGTTCTAGCCTCAGCGTGGTGTCTTTTATTCGTATTGACCTGGCTTGCTATGTTTGCTGTAGCTCTGCACGTTTAGCCGCATCAATTATCCACCTCTTGTCTGTTTCTGTTTATGTGTGCTTTTATAGCAAAGCGATCCAAAATTTCCCAGTATTTGAAAAAAAAAAACGTCAACCTGCATTTTGGAGCCACTGCCATACGCAAAGTCCTTCCTGTGCATCAATTGGCTTTCCTATCTTACCACGAAACGTGCACCGCCAGTACACTTTCCGCATACTAGCCACGTCATAGGCGTAAAATACATTTTTTTCTTTCTTTCGGTACGTGCTCTTCGAAACGAGGCTAAAAACAAAGAGTAAAAGCAAGACATGACAGTGCCATTCTCAGTATACTTTTTCTGCAAAGTTTCCTGATTCAAGGTCTTGCATGATCCCCAAGTTTTTGCTGAATTCGTGAACAGTGAGCAGAGGGCAAAAAAAGAAAACAAAAAGTGACCGTATGACGAGTAGGAAGCAGAACACACCGACATATTTTCGAGACTACGTAATTCAAAATAACTTTCAGAAAGGGTCACATGAATAACAAAAAACTTAAAAGGTCTATTTTATTGAATATAGATACCAACTTGCTGCTATCCCTAAAGCTAGTTCGATTGTTACCGTGTTGCCCAAAGAAGCTAACTTTTCCTGGTAAGCCTGACAGTGTCTCAAGAGACAGTGTACGTGACGATGAGTTGATCATGCCTATACATATCATGCATCAACCTCTGTGTCGGCCCAATCTTGTTTGCAACTAAAAACGTTTGTTATAACAGGCAGCATTTCTATGCGTATTTCAGACACTTTGATTCTGTCTGTCTGCCCATCTATCTATCTATCTATCTATCTATCTATCTATCTATCTATCTATCTATCTATCTATCTATCTATCTATCTATCTATCTATCTATCTATCTATCTATCTATCTATAGATAGATATACTGCAGATACTTGTACTTGCGCACAAGTATCCACAGTGCGAATGCAAAACTGAAGTATAGTACTTTAAAACGAATTTCACAATGTCTTCGTCGATAAAATTATGCGAGGCGTGATCTTTGTCCCTACTTTGAATCATAAGATCTAAAGCACTGCCTCCGAGATGTGCCGCACAGCAATTTATCTGTAGAGCAGACGACGGATGACAACTTGCCCTAAAGCGTGTTCTTCAGTCTAATACGGCAGTCTTCGTGCCCCAAATGATAAAAATTTGTTATGAATCGTTCATGAACTCATTCAACATTCAATTCTCTTACCCAACGTGTTCAGCTCCATCTGTTTGTCAGTAATGGAGAGGCACCACATATTAGAAGTCTCAGTGCTCTACGTGTAAGAGTGAATTCAGATACTGTAGAATACCGTTTTCAAAATAGTTCCTCCTATCTGCTAAAACAGCCTTTCTTCACTGAATGCGGTCACGTTTACTCGCGTTTGAAGCTCATTGCCGCTTTTCCGTTCCGATTTCTGGATTTCTCAACTTACCAGCGCATTCTTGAAAAGCTCTGATTTGTATCACGAATGTTGTCGCTAAAAACAAAATAATGCAACATGTTTTCTATATTACTGTATGATGGCCTTTGGTTGTCTATTTACGAGATTTTAAGAAAAATAGAATATGGGTTTTCTTATTATTCAAATTTCAGTGGAATACACGTTTGCCATTATGAGAACTTTGAGGGAATATATAAAAATTTTCATTTGTCCTACGGCAGCAATAATTTATGTACTTATAGAACACACTATTTACTTAAAACGTGTCACGTTTGAAAACGCTGCTTGCATTACTTTCGGAGAAAAAAAATTGGGGAATACGTATTCATTTTAAGTTGTCGCAAAACTAGACATTTTTAAAAGCTATTTTCTTAAAGTCTACAACGACGAACCACTCATAACGCAATTCACATTGCGTAAAAACTGGTCGTTCTTTTGCTGTTTTAAAATGGTTTATTACTGATATCAACAAGATTATTTTTCAGACATCCCGCCTGCCTGAGGCCAATTGAATACAGAGTGAAACGAGTTGTTGATCAATGAGGAGTTGACTCGGCGAACGAGAGCTTTATTTAGCGCGAGGGCTAACTGAATGCAAGCTTGCGATCACAGCAAGTCTTCTTCCTTTTCTATACTCTAGCTGCATGCCCACTGCCCTCGTTACAATCGCACCCGGGCGATAAGAGAGCCATCCTGGCGACCAAAGGACAGGTGTACACAGAAGGGTGATGGTATGGCTTGAGCCGAGAGATGTGTACGGTTTCTTGTCCCCGACGGCGCTTGTCCGGAGATGCATCCAGCGGTTCGACAAGGTAGTTGACAGGGGATGTTTGGCGTACAACTCGATAAGGACCATGGTACCTGGACGAAAGCTTGTGGGAGAGTCCTGGAGGAGTAGAAGGAATCCATAGCCACACCAATGAGTTCGGAGCAAAGATCATAGGCGTGGTTGACGCTTCGTGGCGATGTTTTTTGCGCGTCTGGTCATGTGACGTGAACGCACGAGCAAGCTTCCGACATTCTTCCGCGTGTGCTGCTGCTCGAGAAACGGTAGTCATCTCTGAAGGGTCCGGTCGATAAGGAAGATCGGTATCCATTGTTGATGATGGCTCGCGTCCATAAAGAAGGAAGAAAGGTGAAATCCAGTGGTGCTTTGCGTTGCAGTGTTGTAAGCATATGTCACGAAAGGCAGTATGCTATCCCAATTTGGCTGGTCGGATGAAGCGTACATGGCCAGCATATCCCCAAGTGTACGATTAAAACGCTCTGTCATCCCATTAATTTGCGGGTGATAGGCTGTGGTAGTGCGGTGTATGATGCGACACTCGCTCAATAACGCTTTGATGGCATCAGAGAGAAAAACGCGGCCGTGGTCGGTTAGTAACTCCCGAGGTGTTCCATGCCTTAAAACCAGGTTTTGCAGTATAAAACATGCAACATCTTTTGTGGTAGCAGAAGGTAACGCAGCTGTTTCAGCGTACCGCGTTAGGTGGTCGATAGCGACAATGACCCAGCGGTTGCTACTCTAAGTATAGGGAAGCGGACCGTAAAGGTCAATTCCGACACAATCGAAAGCTCGTGCTGGACATGGCAATGGCTGCAAGGGACCTGTAGCATGTTGAGCGAGCATTTTTCGTCGCTGGCATGTAACGCAACACCTTACGTAACGGCGAACGAAACGGTACATACCGCGCCAGCAGTACCGCAGCTGCAAGCGAGTGTATGTTTTTAACACACCAGCGTGGCCATATTGCGGATCATTGTGGAACGTGGTGCAGATGTCAGAGCGCAGATGTCGGGGAATGACGAGCAACCACTTACGGCCGATCGAGATGTAGTTTCGGCGGTAAAGCAGGTAATCTCAAATAGCGAAGTGTCCTGCTTGACGGCGAAGCGTCCTGGAAACTGGAGCGGGCGTCTGGTTTGAGAGTATGTCCAAAAGAGAAGAAATCCAAGCATCTTTGCATTGCTCGGAAGGCATGTCCGAAATGCTGGTGGCCAAGACAGCACTGGTGGAGATAGACAAGCCGACAGGCTTTGAAGCTAATGGTGAACGTGACAGGGCATCGCCGTCGGAATGCTACCGGCCAGAACGGTAGATAACACGGATATCGAACTCCTGTAACCGTAATGCCCAACGAGCGACCCGACCATTAGGATCTTTTGGTAAAGATAACCAGCAAAGCGCATGGTGGTCTGTTACAATATCAAACGGACGTCCATATAAATAAGGCCGAAATTTTCCGATTGCCCAAATAATGGTGAGGCACTCCTTTTCAGTTACACTGTAATTCTTCTCGGTTTTACTAAGGCTGTGGCTAGCATAGGCAACGACGTACTCCTCAAAGCCATCCTTGCATTGGGCCAGTATGGCCCCTAGCCCTAAACCACTAGCGTCCGCATGAAGCTCCGTTGGAGCAGACGGATTGAAATGTCGGAGTATGGGAGGCGTGGTGAGGAGCCGTCGGAGTTCCTGAAATGCATCATCACACGCCTGCGACCACGCTGACAAATCATAACTTCCGGCAAGAAGATTGGTCAAGGGGGCGATAATGGAGGCGAAATTGCGGACGTAGCGCCGGAAGTACGAACATAGGCCGATGAAGCTAGCTCTTTAATGGTGGTTGGTTTTGGGAACGCCGCAACTGCATGAAATTTTGTAGGGTCTGGGATAATGCCGTCCTTAGAAACCACATGGCCGAGGATTACAAGCTTGCGAGCACCGAAGCGGCAATTCTTCATGTTAAGTTCAAGTCCCGCCGTGGAAAGACACGTAAGAACTTGCTCGAGGCAGCTGAGATGGGTCGCAAAGTCGCTTGAAAATACCACAATGTCGTCCAAATGACAGAGGCACGTTTTCCATTTCAGACCTTGCAAGATGGTATCCATCATCATTTCGAAAGTGGCAGGCGCATTGCAGAGGCCAAAGGGCATAACGGTGAATTCATATAGTCCATCCGGTGTTACAAAGGCTGTCTTCGGGTGGTCTCTCTCTGCCATGGGCACCTGCCAGTAGCCGGAGCGTAAATCTAACGAAGAAAAGAACTCTGCTTCTTGTAGGCAGTCCAAAGCATCATCGATGCGCGGCAGAGGGTATACGTCTTTGAGCGTTATCTTATTGAGTCGGCGGTAGTCAACGCAAAACCGGATGGATCCGTTTTTTTTTTCTTGACGAAAACAACCGGTGAAGCCCCGGGACTGTTGGAGGGCTCGATGATGCCACGTTTCAACATGTCGTCCACTTGTTCGTCGATGACACGGCGTTCAGCAGATGACAACGGTACGGACGCTGTCTTAGTGGGGCTTACTGACCGGTGTCACTACGATGAACGACCACAGAGATTCGGCCTAAGCCTGACTGGTAACGATTGAATGGAGAGCGAAAGCAGAGTAGAAGATTCATAATCTCTTGGCGCTGAGTTGGTGCGAGCTCAGAGACGATGGCATCTGAGAATGCGTCCAGAACATCATTAGGCGCGTTTGTAGGAGTGACAGCACAAATTGGGAGTGAAACCGTAGAATCGGGTATAGTAGCCGGAAGAATGCACTCGTAAGGTTCGTAGCTTCCCAGGCATTCCCCACGTAGTAGGGATGACGGGCTGTCCGAGGTATTGCGCACACAAATGGCAGCGTGACCATTGCGAAAAACGACGACAGCAAACGGAAGCATGAAATTTCTACGGCACGCAGATGTGACCGATGGCATAAACAACACAGGCCACTTCGGAGGGGAGGCACACGACACCAAGACAACAGCTGAGAAAGGCGCAATGTCAATGTCAGAAGCAGCAAACACTCTACAAGAAGCGCCATCGTCGGAGTCATAGCACGGCACAGATAACGCGAGTTCCGAACGAGCACAGTCGACCAAAGCAGAATTCGACGAAAGAAAGTCCCACCCAAGGATAACGTCGTGCGAAAAACGGAATAAAACTACAAATGTGACGACGTACATCGCACCTTGAATGACGACTCGCGCACTGCACAAAGCTGAAGGCTGAATATGATGGGACGTAGTGGTCTGCAAAGATAGGTCGGTAAGTTGAGTGGTCACTTTCTTCAAGTTTCAGCACAGTTTCTCGCTAATTACACATACGGCAGCTCCAGTGTCAACAAGTCCGTGCACCTTAATGCCATCAATATAGAGTTCGATTTCGTTCGGGGAACAACAGTAAGGTCTTGAAATTTTCGCTGCCAACGCAGTTCTTGCCTCCGGAACTGCGCCCGTCAGTTTTCCCCTCGCGGTGGGCTGTTGCGACGTAATATTGGAGAAAAAGATCGACGACGAGGAGAAGGTGAACGGCTTGAACCGGATGGTCGGCGGCCGGGACGTACGCCTAGAGGTGGATTGGAAGGAACGGGATATCGCGGCTGAGTGGGCATGGTGGGTACGTAATGTGAGGCCCCTGCAATGTCATGAGAAGGGAAGTGACGAGCTACTTGGCCTGGGATGCCACATGAAAAACATATCGGCTGATTATCCGGAGTGCGCCATTGACTGACGGTAGGGCCACTGTTTGCTGAATAAGGTACCGTAAATTGTCGTGCAGGCGGCGGCATCATATAAACGTTCTGAGCTGTTTCGTATACAGCCGGAGACGGGACGGTTAGCGAGTGGGCAGGCGGCGTCGGCGAATAAACGTGGCGAGTAGCTTCGTAGATGGCTGAAGAAGCTGGCGCACGTGGCCGAGAAACTGCGGCTGCATACGTTAGTGGTGCGGTAACAGTTGGTGGAGCCTGAGCTGGCGGCAATGCTTCGGCAACTTGCGACTGGATCACCTGGCGAAGGGAAGGCGACAAGGGTGCCATCGGCTCGGTAGTTCTTGTGATTATCGATAGCTGCCGGGCGACCTCCTCGCGTATGAATTCTTTTATGAGTGGCATCAACGCAGTGTGGTCGGCGGTGCCATGGTGATAGTCGAGGGATGAGATGTCCGCGGTGTCTTGAGCAGCGCAACGTGTAGAAGCGCGCTGCCTACGCAGCTCATCATAGCTTTGGCAGAGCTGAATCACCTCGGCGACCGTCTGGGGACTCTTTGCAGCAAGCATTTGGAATGCACCGTCGTCGATTCATTTCATTATGTTTTTTAACTTGCCTGCCTCATCCAGAGTCGGGTTGACGAGCTTGCAGAGAAAGAGCACATCTTCGATGTAGCTTGTGAAAGTTTCATCTTCTCTCTGTACTCTTCCCCGCAAGCGCTGTTCAGCACGAAGGCGGCGGACAGCAGGGCAGCCTAAGACTTCCGAGAGGATTTTAGCCAATTCCGATCAGGTACTGAAATCATTTTGATGATTCCTGTACCATATTTTTGCCATGTCGGTCAGGTAAAAAGTCACATTTGTGAATTTATCGGCTGAGTTCCACTTATTGTATGTGCTCACCAGTTCATACTTGGCAATCCAGTTGTCCACATCTTGGTCCTCCGCGCCGCCAAATGTGGGCGGGTCGTGCTGCCGGAGAGCGCCAGCGCAGAAGACAGGCACAGGTGCGAGATCTAGAGTAGCGGCCTGAGACGGCCCCTGATCAGTAATTGTAGAAGGTCGTTGGAGTGTGCGGCTGCGAAGTTACAGGGTGAGGACCAGATGTATCCCAGCACTTCCACCACTTAAAACGGGTTGTTGAACAATCTGGAGTTGACTCGGTGAACGAGTGCTTTATTTAGCGCAAAGGCTAACTGAACGCAAGCCTGCGATTTGTTTTGTTTGTTTTGTTTCCCTGGGAGGCTGGCTCATACCCACTCAGGGGGATTGGCCAAGAAAGTGTAGTGCAATTTTTCTGTGATCATTTTAACTATGTGTAATGAATTGGTATTATAATAAGACTAATGTAAAAATAAAAACAACATAAAAAGAGCAAACGAAAAAAAATCAAGTTGAGCAATTTTGAGATTGAAGGTGTTATGATTACCACTCAGCCGCGTTTACTTCACTCTGCCCTGGGGAGTAATAAATAATTTTTTTGATTGAAGATCAGAAAGGTATACGCTTGGTTGCCTGAATATAATCGCAAACGGCATTGAAAGCATCCCTTTGGCAATGTCCCAAAGCTGAGGCGCCAAAGCTTAGCGTCGTTTCCGCCGTCAATCTAAGGCCTATTTTCCGAAATGGCATAACTAGTAACCTTTTTCTAAGTATCTCGTAGCGGCGCCAATACAAAAAATAATGATCTAGTGATTCCATTTCTCCGCAGAATGCGCAGAGGGGTGATGTTGTCTGACCAGCTCTGTGTAGATACAGGTTTAGGGGGGGGGGACACGACATCGAAATTTAGTAATTAAGACTTCGAGCTTTCTGGACTGACTCCAGTGGGGTTGCCATGGAAACATGAGGTGGTTATAGTCTGTCCGTGTAGTTACTTTTTCTATCGTATCAGTGGAGATTGCTGATTTTCGATATATTATTGCCGTGATATATTCAACATCTGGCAGTATGGACAAAACTGGCCCATCAAGTGCGGCTCGTGCTAAGGAATCGGCCAATTCATTTAATCTTAATCCACAGTGTCCCGGAACCCATAGTAATCTCAGGAGTCTCAACTGCGGGGGTACAAATGTTTTGAATGTGCTTAGAATTCGAGAGTTCGCTGAAGCCGTCAGAGCTGCACAAACTGAAAGAGAATCCGTCATTATTACTGCGTTGTTTTGATTTGATGGAAGTTTTCGAAGAGCTAAAATAATCGCCAAGAGCTCAGCTTCAAAAACTGGAGTGAAATCAGGCAGTCTCACTGAAAAGGACCAGTCAAGCAAATCAGAGGCAATGCCTACACCTGCCTTTTGATTATTTACGGAAGCATCTGTGGCTATTATATTTTTAGTTTCTGCATGCGCCAAGTAATCTAATAATAATATGTTATTTAAAATTTGAGGGATTGTAATTTGGCGTTTTGGGGGAATATATCATCATACTCAATAATAACATGACAATTCGAGTCATTAGTCTCAATTACATTTCTAATGTTCACATTTATACTTTGTAGATTTTTTTGTACAAACATTATCTGAGGTGTGTGAAACCGTGGCCAATGAGCAAGAAAGAAGGCGTCTTGGTTTGCGATAAAAGCATATTGAGATCTTCTTGCCGGTAAGCTATAAAATTTTAAAAATGCTTGTACGGTCAAAATTCGAAATCGACAAAGTAGTGTAGGCAGGCGCGCTTCCTGGTACAGTACGTTGATAGCCACCAATCTAGGGAGTCCCAGACACATTCGCAGTGCTTCTCGCTCCAAGACAACTAGAGGTTTCGTTTTATAAGCAGGGCCACCCGAGAATAATATGCAGCCGAATTCCATGATAGGGCGCATGTACATCTTGTACAACGTTATCAAGGTGTGCCTCCGTAAACCAAATTTCCGGTTACTTAGCTTGTGTAGTAAGCCTGAAGCCCACTGTGCTTTGGTAGTTATATACTCTATGTGTGGACTCCAGTTAAGTTTGTCAATATAAATGATTCCCAAATATTTTATAGAGTCTACTTGCTGGATGGGTTTCTGTTTATATAGAATTGAAATTGAAATTGGTTCTGCAAGCGGAAACGCCATGAGCGCGCTTTTGTTGACATTTAACAATAACGAAATCGACTGCAACCAAATTTTTAACATGTTAGTATATCTTTGTAATTTAAGTTGTAGTGAGTAAATACCACAGTCAGCAGCAAAGAGTGCGATGTGATCAGCATAAATGTAGACAGTAACTTCTTGATCTGATGGAATTGTGCTCATTAAAGCATTAAATAATATTGGAGATAAGACTGCTCCTTGGGGAACTCCGCGCGTTTGTTTAAATCTAGATGAGGAACATCCATCCTTGACGCAGTAGAATTCTCTTGATTTTAAGAATTCTGCCACCCACTCAATAAAATATCGCATATCTTCCCGCACTAACCACAACAACCCAGTTTACCCTGCGCATGCCCGTACAACTGCTCACCTTCGGTCATTCTTCGTTCAGACAGCGAAGGATTGGAATGACCTTCCGTCCCACATCGTGCGCCACTCCAGCCCCATTCTTTTCAAAGCGCACATGGAAGAAACCCTGTATTGCCCACCCCTCATGTAACACCCCTCTCTGGAGTTTTTGAGGTATAATAAATAAATAAATAAATAAATAAATAAAATACTGTGGGAAGTTCAATTTCTCTAGCGTATTTAACAATATGAAGTGCTCCACACTGACATACGCCTTGGCTATGTCAAGCGTTACTAAAGCAGCGTATTGCCTTCTTTTACGCGCGAGCTGTATTCGGCTCTCTAAATCAGCATGGGCACACCAAATTGAGAAATCACTACGAAAGCCGATTCGGTTCGGTTTTATTACTAAATTGTCTGCCATCCAGATACTTACTCGGCTATGTAGGACCCTCTCTACTAGTTTGACCATGTTAGATGTTAGAGAGATTGGTCTGGTATTATCGACTGTTCATCCTCCACCCGGATTTTTTAGTATAGGAATCACCTTTCCTATCCTCCAATCCTGCGGCACTCATGAGTTTTTAAGGAGTATTTAATAACATTGGCGACGTCTCGAGGCGATAAATTGAAAAGAATTTTAATCATGGGTACTTTGATTCCATCTGGGCCAGGAGATGCGCAGGGTAAATGTTTAATCACGTTGGATACTTCAGTCTGTGTCACTTCTTCAAAGTCAGACTTTGTCGTAGACTTGTGCCAGTTGTTTGGCACTACTGAAGTGAATCTGCTTTCCAGACCTTTACCGATTGCCTCTAAGGTAGTGGTCATTTCTTGTGCCGACAGATTATCACAAGCTACATTAACTGGTGATGGCAAGATTTTCAGAGCTCTCATATATCGGAACAGTGCTTTCATATGTTTAGGCTTCGACAGGTATTCATAATGTCTTCTGTCATAATCTTGTTTAGCTTGAGCTACCGTTCTTTTAAAGCCCGCAGCAATGAATTTATAATCGGCCCAGTTTTGTGGGGATTGATTATGTAAGAGCTGCTTCCAAGCTGCCTGACGTCGTCGGTGCTCTCTTATACATTCATCAATCCACCAACGGCTATATACTCTTTTTGGGGATTCAACAGTAAATTCGGCTCTTTTGTAGGATCTTTTAATGACTGCGTTTATTTTCAGTGCTTTTTTATCATCGCTTTCTTCCGAGTGAAAAGCCAGTGCTGACTTCAGGTCATTCCTAAATTTAGTGTAATTTACAAATACTCTTACATTTAAAAATGATGGAATTATCGGACAAGAAATTTCAAAACTTATCGGTAAGTGGTCACTGTTGGTGCCACAGTCCAGCGCTTTCCAAGAAGAAGTAGTAATGGCTGAACTGACAAAACCCTAATCTAAGGCCGACCTGGAGTTATTACGAATAAATGTGGGGGTTCTGACGTTGTGGCACGTCAGGTCATTAGCAATTGTCCACTCCCACAAGCGTTTCCCACTAAGATCAGTTCTAAAACCCCAACTCGTGTGGTGGGAATTAAAGTCTCCAACTAAAACTTTGTCTTTGCACCACAATTTTGTAGCTAGATCCAAACTTCGTGTGTCTTGAACTCCATCCGGAAAATACATATTAACTAAAGTGAAAGGAGTGCAGTTGGGCAGTGTAATGTCTACTGCCAAAATTTCGCATTCTGGCGACATATGTTTGTATGAGCATTTGACTTTCATTTTAATTCTATTATTAACAAAGAGAGCTAGACCCCCACCTCTTGATGAACGGTCTAATCGAAAAGATTGGAAGTTATTTAAATGGAACAAATTATGTACAGATAGCCATGTCTCTTGTAATGCTATATTATCAGGAGCGAATTTAGAAGTCAAGTATACCAAATCCGTAGATGCAGATTGGATTGATCGGCAATTCCAATGGAGAATCTTAAGCGACCCTATGGTTTCGAAAGAGCTGCTTCTGCTATAGCTTTCTCTAGAATGCTTTCTTTCAAGAAATCCCTCTTTAAAGGCTCTCCTTTTCTTTCAGATACTTTTTGTTCTTTGTTTGTTTCAGTGAGTTAGTTTTCCTTGACACAGGGGATCTAGATCTCTTCAGGGACCTAGGGTCCAAATCCATGTCATCGGAATCTATTGTATATGCAGCTTTGTCCTCACTTACACTCTGTATATCTACTGCAGAGGGTACTGTAGACGGAGAATACGATGGTGCGGTTTCAAATTCCTCATTTTGGCTGTGGACGCCTATTACAGAGGCTCCTGCGGGCGGATAATACGATGGCGCAGTTTCAAATTCACCGTCAGCTATTGATCGTGAACTCTCAACATGTTGGAATACTAGGCCTGACTCTCCCGTTGTACCAAATATGCGAGTCATCTGGTTAGCCAAAATTTGAGATAGAGAATCGCAAAGGTTAGAAGTCAGTCATTCCATGGCTTTTTCTGGAGCCTTTTCTATGGCCTCCGTTATATTCAGGGAAATCGACCCATTTATTTCTGAGAGATGTCGTGCTGCAACACTGGCATACCCCTGAGTTCTAGTCTGTATTTCTGCTAGGGCTTCTCGTCGAGAACAGCGCCTACGCCCTATAATTTCAAGAATTTGCATTTCTCGAGCCTTTGCTGAACAATCAGGATTATCTGCACAGTGTTGTTCGTTGCAGAGACAACATTTCTCTTCTTTAGCTTTGCAGTAATTTGTTTCATGGTTGTCACCACACACTCGGCATCTGAGTTCTGACCTGCAACTTTAATAGTGTGACCGTATCGCCAGCACTTCGTACACTGGAGTGGTCGCGGTGATAGCGGTTCCACTCTGTATATTAGTGGCCTTGCCTTGATTTCGCTTGGGAGATTCGCTCCAGCAAAGGTTACAATTACCGACTCAGTCGGCGTCTTCTGCTTCTCTACTAGTCGTGCACACCTATAAACGGAAATAGCACCAGTCACGGCAAACATCTCTAATACCTCAGACGGGGTCAAGTTAACATCGACACCGCGAACAATACCTTTCACACATGCCAGATGCGGGGGAATAAAGGCGCTCACCGGATTGGTCGCGAAACTCGAGCACTTCAATAGGTCTTGGACACAGAGCTGATCAGATGAAAAACATAGAATACCACCTCTGCCGAACTGGCGGACCTCTGTGATGCTGTGAAAGTGAGACGTCGCAGCTCTAAGCTCCGCCTGAATCACTTTCGGATTCTTCATCCGAATGAAGCCGTCATTGCTAGGGACGAGGGCGACAGGAACTGCGGGAATGCCGTTGCGTAGAAACTTATCCACTGGTATTCCCTGTGGCGGAAATGAAGCAGACCAGAGGCAAGCCCCTGGTCCAGGTGAAGAAAACTGCATCTAAGTGAACTTTCTAGCGCTAAAAGCGCTTACTTAGCTGTAAAAGCACTATAGGAACACCTAATAAAGACAAAGAAACCACAGCCACTACACAAACTTAGGCCAAAACCCTAGAGCAAGCACGACCAGCTACTTGCGTGTTCGAGCGTCGTTGGCGCAGCGTTCCATCGCCGGCGGCATTAACCGTTGTTGTTGTTGTTGTTGTTTCCCTGTAGAAATGGCTCGTACCCAAAGAAGGGGATTGGCCGATTTTAAGGTGAATTTGCCCTAAACTTTCAGCATTGTGTCATTCCTACAATTTTTTTTGTAACTTAATTTTGATTTGAAATACCGATATCAAGTTTACAGAAAAAAAATAAGAAAAATTTTGAGACAGCAATTTAGCAAGAAAATCGTTTAGTCGCAGTGATGTATTCTTGAACGGCGAATAAAACATCCGTTAACCGTTCCTGCGATCACAGCAAGTCTTCTTCCTTTTTCTGTACTCGAGTTGCATGCCCACTGCCCTCGTTACAAGAGTTTTGAGCACCGGCATAGTTCAATGGCAGAGTGCTGGGTCGGCACGCAGGGGACCTGGGTTAGAATTCTATTGCGCCCCTGGTGTTTTTATTTGTATTGCTTTCTATTTCGCGCATTAGTGGTCACGGATACCGATGGTGGCACTAGCGGACAAAAACGGCACACACGATTCTTGTGGTGATTTCATTAGAAATTTGGCGTTAAAATGAGGAAATGTACGTAGTATCATTATAGAAGTAACACAGCTGAACAGCAAGGTACAGTTTCAATGAGTACTATATGTTTAAACGGTCTCCTATCATTCTGTCTGTTTCTCTCATTCATTTAGCTAAACGTACCATCGAAACATTCTACTCTCTTATGCAGGGCAAAATAATGTTTAAATAATGAAGATTTCATAGAATTTTGTCTGCTTAAGATAGTGTGTAGGGTTGAAATAGTGACCAACCATGGTAGTGAAAAAAGTAAAAACATTTTTGTTTTTACCAAAAATCTGGTGTTTTTGGTACCACTCGATCCCTCCTTGAGCAGGGCTTGGATTCCACCTACAAGCAATGTTTATACAGCCTTCTCTGCTTCTGGCCATCGCATTTTACCTTTATCAGCATCTTGGTTGGTGTCACACTGCTTGACGAAAATTAAAGGCTTTTTTGATTAGGACCCTAGCCACTAATCGATGGTCTATCTGACACGTCATACTTCATGGGCACAAGGAACGTGTTACTTTAGGAAATTGCCAGAAAACGATGGCAATGCCAATGACAAGCCCGCAAAATTAGGTTTCTTTATGTTTGACATGTGAATCATGGCCCGCAGATGTCACATCTCATTTTGAGGACGACATCTCGAAGAAGGCCATGGGAGACTTGGCTTGATAGGAAGGATTGGTAGAGCAAGCTGTCTCTCTTCCACGTGGCCCTGCATGCAGGAAAAGCCAGCGTGGCCCTGGACTCAAGATACGACCCACTTGCCCCGTAACTTCAATATTCAATAAGCTATTGCAACTTCAGCGGAGAATGTTCTCAAATAGCGCAGTCTCAGCTTCTTTGCAAGGAGTTTTTAAAATAATGAAATTTTGTCTAACAGTAAAACGGATATGGTGAACATATTAAAAAAAAGTACAAGTTCACTTGCTAAATAATTTATCTATTGTCCCGCATTTTGAAGTTTTGAATTGTGTTGTTGGCAGAATATATTGAATATATTTTCCTATTTATTAATAATGAACGTATATAAGTCGCTAATATGTGAACGCGTGGCAAACCAAAATGCCTAAAGCGGTAGCTGTAGCAATATTTGCGACAGTTATTACAGCGTGAGCTTTTCAAATCGCCCTCTGAGCTCTTTCCCCATCAGCACAATCTCAGACACCATTCTAGACACCGCAACCTAATTCCTCTGTTTTTTTATTTATTGTTTCGCACACATACGGCAAACATAAAGAACAATGCAGAACTCATGGAAATATTGTACTAAAGAACAGTTGCCTAAAATGAAGACCGCCACGCCGACGAAGTGTTTTAAGCCTACAAAAAAAAACTAACTCCCATTAAGTACTTATCTGTATTCTCCCTGTACTAACTCCCTGGGTACTTATCTGTATTCCAATGATTCACACGTGTAGTATTTTTACCTTGATTCAGCTTATTTGAGGTGTGATGAGTGAGAGTATATTTTTTATTCGTTTTTGAGTGAACGCTTTTTTTCCAAGTGTATTGATTATTTTTTCTTGCATTTTCATAGGTTGTTCACTGGGTACTTATCTGTATTCTAATGATTTGTTGCCTATTCTTTTCTCTATTTTTGCTGTCTTTACCAATTACTTGTTATAACACATATCTCAACCTTAGTCTGTATATAATTTGAATTTTTCGACCTTTTTTTTCGTTTTTGACGTTTATTGTTTGTAATTTTGCTCATGTAACCCCCCCCTATGTAATACCCTCTCACGAGGGCCTTCAGGGGTATTATGAATAAATAAAATAAATAAATAAACAAAGTGACTCCGTTCTCGGCGAAGGTCTCTAAACAGTTCACAATAATTGCCATTTTGCAACACTCCATGCAATTGGAGATGTATTATTTGCTGCGAAAGAAAGAAGAGCGCATTCAAGTTAGCTGCTTTTATTATGGGTGGAAAAACATGCACGTGTTTGGCATTAAGAGAGACAAGAAAGAGACTGATGATCCCTGGCAAACTAAGAGCCCCATAACATAGGCAAATCGCTTCTATAATACAACGACAGCCACGATGGAGATTTTTTGGAAGGTTGAACCAACACGTTGGTTCCCTAAGCCACGGTAAAGCTCTGGCGTGTTTAGAAACCGGGACTCTTGCGGTAATCCTGGAACAAAGGCGTCACGCCCGTGGCACCATGATCCCCATTTTCGCTCTTACAACGCGTGGCTGGGAAGACACGCCCTCTTTCACCCAGCTTCGGTAGGGCTGCGAGTGCACGAGGCCACCGGCTAAGAGCAAGTACCATGATTTGCACACAAATGAAAGGAAAAAAAGGCGAGATAACGTGTTGCTACACTCTGCGATATTGCTACAATGTGAACGTGTAAAATGAGGGGATCAGTTCACGTGTGGGTTCAGTAGGCCCGTCGATCCATCAACGTGCCTGCGTGCGCTCAGAGTGCTTCAGTCTTAGGGCACTTGAGCTTTCTTGTTGAAACGTGCCACAGCTGAAAGATCTGTCACTGACCGAGTGCTTTAGAAAGAGAAAGCCTAACTGCTTCCGACTCTTGAAACTCACTTTGATCCACACGATACTTCCTTTCTGTTGTTTTATTCTTTATTCTTTCATATTCAATCTCATTTTTTTCGCGTATCCTACTTTCTAAATACGCAAAGTTAACTTGGGGAAGTTCTGCCGTCTGATTGACGGAAAGCTACATGGTCGCACCAGTAGCCGGCATTATTTTAATGGCTACTACTTTCTCAGCTGAAAAGTACTTTTTGAAAAGAAAACGAGATTTCGATTTCGCTGTTTGCGCTGTAACATGCTATTTTTGTATCTGAAGTTATTTTCTGTAACATTCTTTGACAGCTGCGGCCTACTGACTTTCTTCACGCCTTCACACTTTCGTTTACTGTTACATCATTCTACAGTGTACTGTCTAATGTAAAGCGCTGTATGTATTACAGGTAAAAAATGCGGCGTGTGGTGTTGGAAACATGAGTGGTGCCAAAATTAGGTCTGCAACAATGACATCATTTGCAAGGTATTGGTCAATACCAGGCATCATGCAACACCACATGACATGCCAAAGAGTTTATTGTGGTTGTCAGGGGAAGGTGGGGTGGGAAGCATTATTTGCTGATTCTTTATTGCCTTGTCAGTTAAATTAGTATTGGCAAACAGTTCATATTTGGGGCGAGCCTGCGAGTAAAGCATGCGAAGGAAGCTGATGTGAACACGCCACTTTGATGTGACCTACTTGGAACCGCTCCAACACACGTCTGCAGTGAGGGAAACGCGTAGCGACGTTTTCGTACTGACGCACGTATGCAAGGCGTTACACATGCGAGTCAAAGAGCTGCCACATGCGAGTCAAAGAGCGAGTCAAATGGCGATCAGTACACTGATCTAAAGATCAGTGCCACCAGCCCCATCCACCTTTGCTCCACCACAAAGTTGAATGGGGCTGGTGGCAAACTTGCACACTGAAGGGTGGAGAGGCAAGCGCCATCATTCGATACCGATCAGTGAGAAAGGCCGTCGATTTCCGCAGGCTTGGAATCTGTTGAAAGATTGCCCAATCCTCATCTCAAAGCACTCCTGTTTAGGCAGTATTGCTTCCGCTAGTTTGATCCTTATATTATATTGTGCCTAAATGTAGTGTAAAAGAATCACAGGTCTT
The DNA here is from genome assembly GCF_043290135.1 of Rhipicephalus microplus. Lineage (NCBI taxonomy): Eukaryota > Metazoa > Arthropoda > Arachnida > Ixodida > Ixodidae > Rhipicephalus > Rhipicephalus microplus. The sequence continues at coordinate 185,137,231 of NC_134700.1, read as the reverse complement.
CTTTTCCTGGACATTTTCCGTAACAAACTTTCTAATATGTACATCATTTCTTGTCTGCAGATATGCCGCGCCCAATCATCCCCTGTTATCTGTGTTTTAACCAAGATGACAATTATTAGTATTATTATTATTATTATTATTATTATTATTATTATTATTATTATTATTATTATTATTTCTTTTGGTAATATTCCTATTATTATTTATTTCATGTACAAACGCAGTTTTGCATAGGTGTTCTGTCAAACAATTATTCTTACAAAACTCGAGTGGGTTGCAAAGTAAGCTTTGATAGATTTGACAGCTAGATCTATCAGGAAGCAGATGTTGTGAAAGCTTACGATGAATACAATGCCCTCTAATTTACGCCTCAGGATTTGGCTGGAGTTTATTCTTGAAGATAAATAAAAAAAGGCTTTTCTGCATGGTGTGTGATGCATGATCCGCCCATGTGTACGTTTTCGTACGAACAGCAGGAAAATTGGTGAAATTTTCTAGTCAAAGCAGAGTATAGGAGAAGTTTGCCTGCCGTTTACACATTTTGCATAACTTCACCTGAGGACAGTGATTTTTGCTCAGTTATCATCGACTCTACAACTTTAGAAGGAGGACATTGAAGATTCAGTATGTACAAATAAACAAATTGGTGACATCAGCACAATGTATATAACGCTCTCTTTAACGAATGTATCAAGCACGAATATGAAGTGTGAAACTCAAAAAGAAAGAATATCGAATGTAAGTTTTGGATATTAACGTAACAACAATGTAACTAAAGCTAACGTAAGGGAGATCAATATAATTAATTGATGTTCGACAGAAGTTTGTGGGAACAGTTGTCTGAGCAGCCAGGCTTGGTACTTCACGGCAGCATCTTATCTGCTCGTGGATGTGTAAGTCACAATTCCTCCTTGCTTTTCAAGAACGAAACAAGTTTCCACTTCTGGGTGGCCACTATACAGATAAAAAATTTCTAAGTGTGTACAAAATATAGACGCCACAAGCAGGCAGCTCTTCGTGAAAACATGCACTAAAAAGAACAAATAACGCTAACGCACTGACAATTTTGCGCTTCGACAAGCTGTTTGCATTGGCTCAAAACGAATGGTAATTGTCAGGAGAGGAAGAAAAAAATAACAAGTGAACTCCTAATTTCACGCCGATTGCAATAGGTTTCCCTAAAAAGTGACAGTTTTATTAGGGAAGGCAAATACCCTAATTGGCCAGTAATTAAACATCTTTGAAGTGAAACCCTTTATCCTTATTTTTCAAGTCTTGCTGCACTTGCCAGTGAGTCATTCGCAGGCGCACTGAGTTGTGGAAAATCCAGACATTGTGAATGAAATTCAGTATGCCATGCAGACAAAAAGAAAGATCTTCCTCAGTCTTCTTTGTCATAAATTGATCAAATTGGATAAAAAAGTACGCAAGTTTATTAACTGCAGTTATGACTGCTGAACCTTGAGACATCCCGTGGATGTATGGCGTTATCTATCTGCTGACTGGACATACTATAGGAAATTGTGCTAGTGTCTATGAATTCTTGCTAAGCACTCTGGAACTTTCAGAAAAAAGTGATGCTGGACGGTATGCTAGGTTTTTATTTTCACAACCGCGTTTAGATCAAGATCACACAATCTTTTACTCAGTTATCCCCTGTCGCCTTGGCCAGCACAGGGCCTAAGCGTTCGGTCACGTAACCACCCGTGGCGAATAAACACTGGCAGCAAACAGGTAGTGAGCACAGGCTGTACGCTTCTGTGCTCACTAGTTACATCTGACCCACTGATACTTTTTAAGTTTAGTGACCCCACATAAGCGATGAAGCTTTCTTTTTGCAAGCATGAGAGAATTCGACTGGAGACGAGTGATTCCCCAGGAGGAGCTATATTGGTTGGCATGTAGTACAAAATGTGTGGAAACTCTCAGGCCGGGTCGTGAGAAAAAGTAACCGGGAAGTGCTCCAAGGAAACGTCTCATGAAAGATTGTGCTCGCTTACTTTTATCCGCAACATATCACGTTGCACTCGCCATCTAGGAATGATGCGGCTAAATAATGCGCAATACTGCGAGTGACCATCAATAAATAAAAAAGGTCATAAGTAGTTTAGTCAATAAGTTTGACACGGAGCATCTGGCAGAAAAATCAGCTGCTCTGGCCTTTTCACTACGTGAGCATGACTGTTTCAACATAGTAGAACAGCTTTACAAATATGCAGCCTGCAAGATGATTTCCTCAATAGCAACCCACGGTGTTGCACGCTCGGCGCACTCGGATCGCAGCTTTACGAGACACACAGGACAACATTCCCGCAATGGCTAAAATGAACACAGCTATTAGCCTTCATACAGCTTGAGCTCATCTATCTGCTAAAGCGAGTGAACAGAAAGTCATAGGAAGTGCCTACGTAGGAATGGCGAACGATGCGATTCCTATGCTTGATTTATATTAAAGAGTATCTCTTCGGAGTATATATGAATTACTTGACAATTGATATGTAGTCGTGTAGACCGAAGTCTTCCAACGAGCTTTGTCCCTGGACATTCATGTTATAAAAAGCACTCACATGTACAGATTGTGGAACCCTACACTAAGGCAGATTTGATACTGCTAATATCAAGGTAATATGGCGCTACTGTTTTGCAAAAAGAAATCAGAGCGTGCTAGCTAGAATGTGTGTAACCATAATGAATTGACGTGTGAACTTTCCGTGTAGCTTCAAAGTCAAAATATTTCCATCGAGATTGACTCTCATTTATTACTACAAACGCCGTTGGTTTCGTATGAACGAAAAAGGTACGCCGACTAAAAGCTCATGAAAATATGCTTGAGATTCGGTAAAACTCATTGCGATGACGTAATTGAGCGAACGGAACAAATCCCAGCGTTTATTTGTGTTAGCGATCGCTCACTAACCTCATCCTACGATAATCACTGTTTCTCGTTTTGTGTACTTCAATAGCACTAAGACTTGATTACGACGTGAAAACTGCAGTGAAGAATCTGTAAATTTATGCTGACCGGAGACTCACGGTGAGTAACTTTTTCATCACAAGTTTCAAGTTTTAAGAACCAATACATTGCATGGAGATACCAGTTAAGAGAATAGATTAAGTTAAGAGAATACAGTTAAGAGAATACAGTTAAGAGAATATTTAAGAGAATAGATGCTAAGAGAATAGATAAACTGCTAGCACACGTCTCCATTGGCTCCAACAATTTTTATTGCTATTAGCCCCGACAATGAACACTGGCATCGCTGCGGTCACAGCGATGTGACGTCACGGCACGGACTCACCTGCTCCACCGGCGCTTGTCACCTTTTTCTGCGCCCGCCGTGTACACGCTCTTTGGTGATACGTTAGTGTTCATTCCTCAATTTCGTGACGTGAATTTGTCAATATACAAGGAGCAAGGTTTCATGACTACTAAAAGTTTTTTAAAGCTGTAAGTAGTTTCTATAATTTGGCTTGAGATAGGAAGACTCCCGTGTGAATTGAAGATTTATTGTGAACATGGTCATGCTGGAGAAGACGTTCGTTGCTTTCATCGCACATACCACAGAATGGGTGCTAAGGAAATATAATAAGTAGTACTAACATTACTACAACTAGGCATAGACTCCGTGATTAGAATATGCCTGTGCCGTAGTATGTAATATTGAAATTGGGGCGTGTTCAATTCACCAAATACATTTCGCTTTTCCGTGCACGCTACGCCTGCATCTGCGAGTGATCTAAATGATTTGACAAAACTGCACTTTCTCTAGCAGGAGACATTACATGAATATGAATGCCTTAAGCATAACATATTCGTCAAACAAAATATACTGCCACGCACACAACGATTTGGAAAGTAATGAGATATATCCGTTCACTGGCATCATATTTACAGCTTTCTTTTCAACAGTCGCCAGCAATTTTGTAGTCCTATACCCTGATCTGCGTGAAATGCTGGAGTGTTCTACCGCAACGTCACAAACGCTAATAGGAACTCCACGGGGGAGCACCACTGATAGCAACGATTTCAACATAAACGTCAGAAAGTCGGAGTGAACTCTTTCTATGGCGCAATCATGGATGTGGCCCAAGCAACGGTGTAACCAGGGGATGGCTCACCGGGCCTGTCCCCTACCCCCTAAGTGTTTTCCTAATGCAGAAAGAAAAATAACCATTTCAAGTAGGTGCCCTCCCCCAACCCCGAAAAAAATTTCAACTTATACAATTTTGGACCCATGTAATAAATAAACAGCCGTCACCTCGATGAGGCGGTGACTGGTCTAACACGTCATGTCCACCAACAGGTAATCAACTGCAAGGAAATTTCTTATATAAAATGGCTATCTAAACTCTATCGCCCGTTGCAACTTCATTCAGAGCACTACTGCACCGTTGATACGATTTTGCGCGAACAGAATGAGACCGCCATAAAAATTTCGGCACCTAAGCTCAACCGCACTTAGCCTCTATAATTTCGGTCATATAAAGCTTCAAGTTTAGTAAGAAAGAAACAAAACAGAACATATTGAATGAGCAAGTACACGAGAAAAACACACAACAGCGGTGGCGGTATTCTAGGGCGAGTGCCTTCCGGTATATATGTGGCGATACTCGATGCTGCACGGGAGTGCGGGGCTTGATACACTTGTGAAAGCCCTGTCTGTAGATGCGTGGATTCCGCCGGCACAAATTATTCTAGGGGAGGAGAAGCCGTGATATCAACGAAAAGAATCACTCACGTACATCTCAACCTTATATAGTAAATATGGTGTCTTAATTCCCTATCAAAATCGCATAGTTTGGCATCAATGAGTTTGATGCATCCAAACAGAAGCCTGTTCTTGATTTTTATACCCATCGGAATGCTACTCTCGTAACCACAAATGAAATCGATCATCAGGGTTAGCAGCGCGTCACAGACCTTTTGCTTGATATGTGGGGTTTGACGTCCCAAAACTACCATATCATTATGAGAGACGACGTAGTGGAGGGCTCCGGAAATTTCGACCACCTGGGGTTCTTTAACGTGAACCCAAACCTGAGCACACGGGCCGTCAACATTTCCGCCTCCAACGGAAATGCAGCTGCCGCAGCCCGGATCCGAACCCGCAACGTGCGGGTCAGCAGCCGAGTACCTTAGCCACAAGACCACCGTAGCGGGGCGTCACAGACCTTTTCACTCATCTCACACTGCTATACGACCCAGCGCGTGATTGCGACATAGCAGATGTAAACGTTTTATTGTTTTACCTAAAACATTACTAAACCTGGTTTCTTCATTTATCTGCCGTTTCAGGCAGGCATAAAGTGAACGCAAACATTAGAACAGCACACGAAGCAAACGCATCACTTTGCAGGTGCGCCGTGGTTCGCTTCGAATAGTCCGTTCCGTGACATCATCCGCCAGGTGGCACCACTCCAACTCTCGGGGCTAATTTTACTCTGACAAGAATGAATAGAACAATTGTGCACGTAGGGTTTAACAGAGAAGTGATGCTCCAGAGAAGTGAGAAAAGTAAAACCAATTATACTAATTGAGGTCACTTGTTCTACGACTTTTTCACATAGCAAGACAAATTGGAGACGGTGCCTCTCTTCTGGGAAGTGAAAACTCGGGGAAAAGAACGATGCAAGCTCACTCACGGATGAAGGACTTTCATTTTCTTGCATAGAGTAAAATTAGACATGTGAACAAACACTGTCGGAACAGCCACCTTTTCGGTGAGTGATCTAACGGCAAATGGGGCTGTCGGGTAAACCTTTATATCTGTTTACTCTGATTGTAGATAGTTTGTTCACTACGTATGAACGACACCTTTTTTGAGCGCACATAGAACTTCTCAGAACTGACGGCGTTGCAAGAAGCACTGCTTCATTTATTCGTAGCTTTTTAGGTATTCTAGGTTCTGCTATACATAAAACAGATAAAAAAAGTGGATATATGTGTCATATAAGATGTAACGTACGACAGCAATGTATCGACAGCTTGTGATGAGTCGCTATTGGCGAGTTGTTTTCGTCTGCTTGTGAAACTGTATTAACATTTTTTTTCCTTTTGTTACTTTCACCACCCAATCATATAGATTTTCTTGAAATGCGAAACTGAAATATGACCGTCATACTATCGTCCTCGCAAGTCCTTTCACGTGTAGGTTCTGTCATTTCGGAATAGAAAACGAAAGCAGTTTTTCTGCGCTCACCTGTCTGACACTTCTTCACCTGCTGCTTTTAAAGGTCTCTCGTATGAGTTTGATGATTTTAGGTACATGCCAGTAGGACGCCTATTGACACTAAGATGACAATAACTAGGTTTAGGAAGTGAGAACAAACCATGCCACAGAGCTCAATACATTCCAGGGCAGTTCGTCCTTTGATGTTCTTCTGTGGTTAAGATTTCTAGCGAAACCATAAAGAAATCATGCTGAGCGGATCACGAATATATGTCGTTTGCAACGCGCAAGCGCCTTGTGCTGGTGTTTCCTGAAAGCAATGGGCATTGACGCCCATAAATTTACTCAGAAGCCCAGAGGTATTCGCAAGTTTGCTTCAGTGCTTCTATTTACTTGCTGACCGTGCAACAAAACTTACAATCCCCATAATGGAATGAATTTTGACCTTCGGCTGCGCTTTGTTATTATTGGGTAAATAAAACTTGGAAAGCTGTCCTACTAACGAAAGTACGATCAAGAACCACGAAAATATTTCTGCTGTACTTCCTTTCGAATAAAGGTCCGGACCAAGAAAAACAAGGTCCAAGGTCCGGACCAAGAAACAAAGACATACTTACTGCCTCAGTATTATTAGTGCAATTTGCTGCTGCAACGGGTAATAGGCACAGCGTCTTCCTTGTGACCGGAAACCTTCAGAAGGAAGTTGCAACGGCACTCGTGAAACTAGAAGGAAAAAAAAGAAGAAAAAAAACCAACGTTAGGGCTGTGACAGAGTCATGTCCCAAAACAAAATTAGGGAGAAGAAAATTAAGCAGCCTTGCGACGCATAATACGGAAACATTAACACAAAGCACTGTGGAATGCGCGAAAAAGAGCAACAAACTTCGAAAGAAGATATCATTGGTGAGCTTTTGCGTAGGCTGACCCTAATGCGACGGTGGCTACTTAGGAGGCTCCAAGACAGTGATTATCATAATCGTTATCGCTACAGCTGTCATGCTGTTTTGCCCCATGCGGATAGTCCCAATTTTCCGGCCAGCCTCTTGTGCCAAGTATTCAATGTCGATGCAGGACTTGCTTACTGTTACGCCATCTTAACGTCGTACAAGAAATCTTCCGAATCATTATACTGACATTGAATGGAACTTCTTTCATAATTATACGAACCACAGTATTTTACTAATTGCACGAAAAGAGCGCAAAGAGAAAATGTAATGCGTAATAAGGACACCGGTAGTGTGGCGGCCGGTTGTCGCGGAAGATACGTTTGACTGGAAAGAAAGACAAAAGTGAACAAACCAGAAAAAGGAAAATATTAGAGTAGCATCGGCTGCACGTGCTTCAATCCTGTTCTCTTCAATTCTAACATTTTTACGATCACACTCTTTCTGGCTTTCACCCTTCCTTTTCTTGCATTCTGTTTGAATTCCTTGAATATATATCGTGTTAGTGGTTGCTGCGTTGTTCATTGTGCTCTTTTTTTGAACGTTTAAAAAATTCATACATATTGTAGACTAACGTCTCAATGTTGCCCGTGATAGCACCGAGGCCCACGACAATTTTTCTCCTCCAGTTGTACCTTCTTTTGCTCAATTTCGTGGTCAATTTTGTGGAATGCTCAATTTCGTGGTCGCTTAAAGCTATTGCATAGCACACACACACACTATATATATATATACATATATATATATATATATATATATATATATATATATATTATGAGACCACGTCCGGCACGGCAGTAATCAGGTTGTATTTTTAATCCAGCTGCACGAGCCAAAGCGGCCGAGCCCACGTGACATACGATGATGATCACTATAATGGTTTTGTCATACAGATGAAGATGAAGAACATAGTCAGCGCTCAAACTATTTTCCCTCCTTCGCGAAAGAGGGCAGCAAGTTAGAAAGGGTTGGGACGCCGAATATATGGTTTCAGTCGAGAGACGTGGGCAATCTCGGTGTGGAGGCGACGACAATCTGGAGCCGCGTTGACAGGAGCAACGCGATAGTTGACTTCGGATTTTTGTTCCAAGATGGTGTATGGCCCGAGATATCGGTGAAGGGATTTTTTGCAGAGCCCAGGTGCACGTACAGGTGTCCACGAAAGGACTTCGTCACCTGGGCGGAACAGAACAACTCAACGCTTTGCATTAATGTCGATTTTTCTCTTGTCCTGAATGGCAGCAGTGTTGGCGCGGGCGATTTGACGGCAGCGGGCGACGCGAGCGGCGAACTCTTCCAGGAGAGATGAATATGGAACGGAAGATGTGGACAAAAAAGTGGTGTCCAGAACAAAAGTAACAAAAGTCGGTGCATGGCCATACACGAGAAAGAAATGGGCTGTAATTAGTCGTACGCTGTATGGCAGTATTATATGCGAACGTGACGAAAAGAAGTATAGCGTACCAGTTGTTCTTATCCGGTTGAACGTACATGGAGATCATGTCGGGCAAAGTTCGATGAAAACGCTCAATCAGACCATTAGTTTCGGGGTGATACGCTGGTGTGGTCTTGTGGATGGTGTTAGAGGCCTGGAAGACTTCAGCAAGGACATGTGAAAGAAATGTCTAGCCACGGTCACTATGGAGCACACACTGTGCGCCATGTCGTAAAATAATGGCGCGAAGAAAAAAATCGGCTACTTCAGAGGTAGCACCAGACGAAAGAGCGGCCGTCTCCGCGTAGCGAGTAAGTTGGTCTACGGCAGTAACAATCCAACGGTGACCGGCTGGCGTAAGCGGAAGAGGTCAGTATAATTCTATGCCCACAAATTAAAGGGAGTGGACGGGCACGGCCGTAGTTGCAGTGGTCCCGCGGGAAGAGACGTGATACGTTTTCGGGGCTGGCATGACGTGCAGGAAGCGACGTACTTGGCGACAGAAGTGGAGCGGCCAGGCCAAAAGCAGCGAGTCTTGAGGTGGTCGTAAGTTTTGTGGAACCCTAAGTGGCCAGCTGTCACGTCTTCATGAAACGCTTGTAAAACTTCCAGATGGAGTGAGCGAGAATGACTGAAACCTATTGGTTACCTAGAGGGTGGTAAACTTGCCGACATAATGTTCTATCTTGAAGCTTGAAACGGGCAAGTTGTTGTCTTACGCAGCTGTTTGGAGCACACGATGCCAGTGAGCCGATCGATGATTGTGCGGCAGTAGGTATCGGCATGTTGGAGCGAGGCGAGATCTGTGGGCGAAAGAAGGTCCGCCAAGGCGACGAACTCTTTCGAACCAGCAGCTGTCTGCTTGGTCACTTTGGTGGGCGGTGACAAGCAGATGGAAGGTGACACTTCGGCGCTTTGCGAGAGCGGGCAACGTGACAAAGCGTCGGCATCTTGGTGCGCTCGACCCGACCTACATGTGACGCTGTAGTCATACTCTTGCAATCGTAGTACCCAACGGCCAAGGCGTCCCGACAAATTTTTGAGAGACGATAACCAACACAGAGCATGATGGTCAGTCACTATTGCGAAATGCCAGCCGTATAAATAAGGGCGAAACTTTTGTACAGACCTGACGATGGTGAGACATTCTTGCTCAGTGATGCTGTAATTTCGCTCAGCAGGTGAAATAGTACGGCTCACGTAGGCCACAACTTGTTCTTCGAAAGCGTGGTTCCGCTCAAGTAGGACAGCACTGGTGCCAAGTCCGCTTGCGTCAGTGTGTAGCATAGTAGATGCTGCAAGGTTGAAATGGCGAAACACTAGCCGTAATGTGAGGCATCGCTTGAGGGTTTGAAAAGTGGCTTTGCAGTCATCCGACCAGACAAATGGTGCGCTCGTGGTCAGACGTTTGTGCAGAGGAGCCGCAATAGTAGCGAATTCATGTACAAAGCGGCAGAAATACGACGCCAAGGCATGAAAGCTGCGGAGGTCTTTGGGTGTGGTTGGTGTAGGAAAGTGCAGTACCGTGGTAACCTTGTCGACGTTAAGGTCAACGCCATGTTTAATGACGACGTGACCTAACAATTTGATGCTGTGACTGGCAAACCGTCACTTTTTAGTGTTGAGCTAGAGACCGGCCTTAGCTAAACACGTGAGGACTTCGTCTAGCCATTCCAGGTGCTGTGAGAAGCTGGACGAAAAGGTGACAATGTCGTCCAGGTAGCAAAGGCAGGTCTTCCATTTCAATTCCCGCAGTACCGTGTCTACCATTTGTTGGAATGTGGCTGGGGCGTTGCATAGGCCAAAAGGCATTACATTGAATTCAAAGAGCCCATCTGGCGTAGCAAACGCAGTCTTCTCTTTATCAGACTCGTGCATCGGAATCTGCCAATAACCGGAGCGCAAATAGAGACTTGAAAAGTACTCCGCACCTTGTAAAGTATTAAGAGCGTCGTCAATGCGAGACATTGGGTAGACGTCCTTACTGATAATTTTGTTGAGAGATCTGTAATCAATGCAAAACCGTACCGAGCCATCCTTTTTTTTACTAGTATGACAGGAGAATACCATGCGCTTTTCGAAGGCCTGATGAAGTTGCGCGCGAGCATGTCATTGACTTGTTCTTCTATAAGCTTGCGTTCCAAAGCCGACACGCGGTAAGGGCGGCGGCGAATGACACGGGATCCGTCAGTGTCGATACGATGGGCAGTCACTGTTGTTTGACCCACACCTTCGGAACAAATGTCAAAGCGAGTTTTGTGCTTCATTAATAACGCTAGCAAGGCATCAGCTTGCGTTGGGTTTAGATGTTTACACAAAGTGGCCTTGAGAGCGGGAGATGAATCTTCCGCTGGTATGCACTTTGAGAATAACGAAGCAGATGAACCAGTGATGACAGAAACCGGTGCTTCTTCGGTAATGCTGGCAACAGTAGTCCCCTCAGGCAGATGTAGTGGTTCGGACGTCGTGTTGCAGGCGGTGATGCTTGCATGACCACGTGAGAACCGCACTGAACAAGATGTGATGGTGATCCCTCGAAAAATACAGCGCTGGCAAGGAACAACCACAGCGTCACCATCTATAACGTCTCGTGACTTGATCGCAAGGACACGCTCTTGTTCTGGACGCAGGAGGAAATCCACAGCTGTGACAAGGTTGGGCGACAAAAGGTCGGCAGCAGAAGAAAGCTCAGTGTCCTCAATAAGAATGAGGGGCCAACCACACGAAATTACAGCAGACACAGCTGACAAGAAGTCCCAGCCTAGATTATCTGATGAGCGCACTAAGATAGCACAGCCAATGTGAAGACGGATTCCATCGATGAGAACATGAGCAGTACACAATCCAGTCGGGCAAATTGGACTGTCATTAGCGCCGCATAACATGGGACCGGCATAAGGAGTTTGCACTTTACTCAGGCGAAAACAGAATTCACGATCACTTACCGCAATGGCGGCTCCAGCGTCTATAAGGGCATCATCAAAGACACCTTTTACACAAACAGGCAGTAAATTAGCTCGACGAGACGGAGGAGTTGTAACGCTTCGACAACAAGCAGTTTCACCTCCAAAAGCTGCACCTTCTAGCTTTCCAAGTCCAGCGAAATTGGCGTGGGACGCAGGGGTGATGACGTACGCCGAAACGGTGACGGAAAACGGCGGCGAGATGAACGAGAAGGATGAGGTCCAGCTTGAGACCGTGGAGGGGAGGGCGACCGACGGTAGGTGGACGGATACGGTGCCGGATCGTATTCATCGGGTCTTGGGGCAAAGTCTCTTTTGTAAGGTGGATAAACACGTCGTTCATTCTGCTGACGGTGGCGGCAGAAACTGGATATATGACCCCTTATGACATAGTAGAAGCAGACGGTGCGCGGAGGGCGTCATGTAAAATAGCGGGGCAGCCTTGGCACTTGTGTTGCCGTCGCAGCCAAATGGTGGCATCCGACGTCTGCAGGCACGGTTGGAACTGGTGCAGGGGCCCGTGATGCAACTTCTGCGTACGAAGGCGCAGGAAAGCACACAGGAGACGGGGCATGTGCAGCGCTTGTGATTGATGCCAGTTCGTCCTTGATTATCTCACGCAGGTTGGGAGGAGGTGTGCGTACAGACACAATGATTGGGTTGCCTGGAATAAGGCCGTGGAGTTCCTCTCTGACAATTGTGTGGGTAAGGGCTCGCAATTCATGCTCTCCGGTAAAGCTAACGTCGCAGGAAGCATGTGGAAGGCGCATGGAATGAAGCGCGTCCAGGCGTTGGCATGTGGTGATTACGTCCCGGACGGTAGTTGGGTTCTGGATAACGAGATCATTGAAGGCCACAGAGTTCATACCTTTCAGTAGGTGTCGCACGCAATCGACCTCCATCATGTAATTTTGTGCTCGACGACAGAGAGCCAGAACATCTTCAATGTAGGACGTATATGATTCGTCGTTTCCCTGGATGCGGGTTGCGAGCTTCTGTTTCGCTATCACAAAGCATCCTGCAGAGGTGCCAAATATCTGACGAAGATGCCCCGTGAAGGCCAACCAATTGGAGAAGTCGCTGTCGTGGTTGTAATACCAGGTTTTAGCGATGCCATTGAGGTAAAAAGGAACGTAGCGCACTTTGTGCGCTCGTTCCAATAATTACAAACGCTGGTTCAATCGTAACTGTCCAGTCATTCTTCGACGTCTTCGCCGCGAAGGTCGGGAAATACCGGACGGTCTCGGTGAGAGGTACTCACGGTGTAGTGAAGCCTAAGTGGCTGAGGAGGAGTGGTTGCAGCAGCGGACGCGTTGGGTCCTGCCATCGCTGTTGCTTCAGGGCACAACCGTTGACCAGACCGGAGCTCCAGGGGTGACGGGTAGAGCAGGAGGACGTGGGAACAAAGCACGTTCCACCACTTATGAGACCACGTCCGGCACGCCAGTAATCAGGTTATATTTTTAATCCAGCTGCACGAGCTAAAGAGGCTGAGCCCGCGTGACATACGATGATGATCACTACAATGGTTTTGTCATACAGATGAAGATGAAGAACATAGTAAGCGCTCACAATATATATAAATATAGAATAGAGAGAGAGAATGCCACAAAACTTTCTATCACTCTCAACGCACTGACATACATCTCGCACCATGCGCTGCTTCCTGTGACGAGTGTCAGCCGAAAGGACGACCATGTTCTTCGCGGTGAAGCGGCAACAAAAGAATGCAGGCTGTGTTCTGAGGGCACAGTTCAAAAGAGTTTTTTTTTTCGTAATACAATGATTCATTTGACTAGCCCTTCTTCATTACTTAATCATGAAGTGATCTATCAAACACCGCATCATGGGAATGTTCTCTTGGACCGCCTCAATATAAAATTTACGGTCAAATTTGGGACAAGTTTCACATTTTCACAGATGTCATATTTTTTCCCGGAAGACTTCGAGTCTATTTTACCACAGTAATGCTAAGATTGAATAGAGAGTGGTCCGTCTAGCACAAGAAAAAATTGCTAACATTGCAAATTTTTGTTGTTTTAGAAAACACCCAGCTCGCAGGTAAACGCGAAAATATCGGAAAGTTTTAGCAGCACGACTAAGTAAAAGCACTTTATTAGCGAAAGCGCCGTTTATAAGTTCCGCAAACAAATAATATTTTATGCACATATTACTGTTGTGTTCACTCTCAAAAAAGCAAGCGAACTTCGAGGCAATGCCACGGTCTGAAAACACAAGCATGAACAATGTTCATGTTATTTCTCCGTTGTCCTCTCTCGTACATTTTGTAAATTTGTTCTATACATATTTAGAATAATACGCCATATTATACGCCATATATTAGCTGCCTGCGATTCCTCACCGTCTCCTTTTTTGTGTGTGAATTCCCTTCACTTTTACTTAACTTCAGGAAGACAAGGACACTCCAAATGTAAGGACACGGCAGAAGAACCTTTCTTTGTATTCGCCAGAATGTACGTCCTTCTGAAGAGTGCGGCATGTGTAGATAGCAAAAGTGATCGCAAAAGAGGTGGCAGCTAAAGGTGAAGAGAGACATCCATATTGGTAACATTCACCATAGTCGTTCCCCAGTGGCCGCCCTGCAGCTCTTTATATGTTATCGAAGACATTATGAGAAATCAACGACATGATGGAGCAAAAAAAAAACGAAGGCATCCAGAGGCTTGTTGAGTTTGCCTTTTTTATCGTTTACATTTATTTTGTTTCTATGGTTTTTCTCGCTCTTTCTAGCAAACGTCGGTCAGCAAGAGCAGACGGGCGCACGCACGCTTGGTTGATGCCAAATACAGGGGATAATCAAAGGCCTTCGTCCTCGGACCGCCCCTCCCATTGGGCATCGCCACTAGTGATTGCCGCGATGCGAGAAATGACGGCTGTGAAAACTACGAGAAGCAACAACAACCACGAAGCCACGCGCGATACTTCTTTTTTTTCTATCTATGTCTTGGTATAGTCCTTCTGTCCAAGGTATTATCCAGCAGTTCACCCAAGCTCTTCATCGGTATATACGTCGAATCGACTTTTTTTCACCGCGTTGAGGTTCGGCCTCACCAGCACACAGCGCAAACTATATAACATGAACCGTAAGGAATGAATGATGGCTGCTGTGTAATATAGAGCGTTATTTCTCAGTTGTGAATGTAACCTGTGGAAACGTTTTCAAAAACAACAAGGCTGACACGCAGCGCCGCACCTCTTTTACAATCACGCACTACAAAATCAGGGCAAAATCACGCGCTTCTGCGCAGTCCCGTTAACCGACTAAGTTATCACACGAATGTTTGTACCACAAAGCGTCTTCGCTAATGGTGGTGTACAGTGTTTAGCGGAAAATGAGCGGTTTCACAGTTTTTTTTTCTGGGCGTAAAAAAAGTAAGGTTTAAACTAACCTGGTATATGGTAAAAGAGTAGGTTTCTATTCTAAGCAACGCTTTGTTCAAGGAAATATATAAAAACCGGTAAGTTCTGAGGTTTTTCTGCTTGTGGAGAGAGAGAGATAGAGAGCGGGGGTGTCTTTATAGAGTGATGGCGAAGTCAAAGCTCTTTTGTGCCAATCACTAACTCGAGTTTCAATGATTAAGAATCAAGTGACATGCACAAAGCTCGATGGTTGCGTATCCTGCATAAC
The DNA here is from genome assembly GCF_043290135.1 of Rhipicephalus microplus. NCBI lineage: Eukaryota > Metazoa > Arthropoda > Arachnida > Ixodida > Ixodidae > Rhipicephalus > Rhipicephalus microplus. Next base: position 185,122,070 of record NC_134700.1, on the reverse strand, counting down.
ACCCACCATGGATATCGGGAGATCCCCCAGCTTTGCCTTTAAGAGTTGAACGCAAAATCTATATCCTGTCTTTAGTGCGTACTTCACCCATGTGGAAGGTTAAATTATGGGCTACTATAATATAAGTCATTGGGTTGAAAGTCACTTGTGTCAGTGACGCTATCGCATTGGCTGCATTTTGTGTGGTGGGTAGCATGCTTTAATTCAAGAGTAATTATGGGCTTGAATTCTTTTTTTTTCGAACTTGCGATACACTCACTGCGTCGTCTTCGTGTAGTAGACACAGTAACACTTGTGGCTTTGTAATACGTGACCGGCTTTAAACCCTGAAGTCGCCATGAAAATTGCGTGTTATGACACCCGATGGCAGTGCGTGCTTGTACTACACAATATTACTGACATATTGCATGTGTCGTGAAGAGAATATACACAAGACGCGTGTTCGTTAACTAGGAAAGGTATTTTAGCTGCATTTCCAAGCAGCCGCATGGCTGCGTGGGCGAGCACCTTTCACAGAGTGCGCTTACGAAAAAAAAAAAGCCTCAAGAATATGGCGCAGCCTAGTTTCTACACAGAGAAATGAACACTAGTATTGAAGGTCCACACAAGTACATCATAAAGTATATCTGGCGATGTTATTGATCACCACACCAATGAAGACTTCTCCTTTCACTCTCACTATCAGCGTCTTCGCTCGCTTCTGCCTTTTTTCAAATATGAACCTGCAACTCTAAATCTTGAGATATATCTGCGTTATGGTGTGCGCACACATTAGTGCCTCTGGAGCACTGCTTCTTAGGTTCCAGGAAACTCACGACACAGCTGATGATAAGGGTGCTAGTGGAAAATAGCGAAATAATAATTCTGGTAAAAAAATGCTTCCGGTTACAGTAGAGAGGCAGGCTAAGTGACGTATCCAAAAGAAATGGATATGTTCTACGAAAAATGCAGAATGGTTGCGTGAAGAAAGTAAAGTAAAATTCAAAAGACATATCCTGACGAAAACACTCACGCCTGTGTGTGCTATGCGAAAGAAAATAGATACCCCCAATCTACAAACTGGAGTAGCTGTCCCGGTCCTTCATATCCTTCCCCGCTTGGTACCAGCCTCCCATTTTTTTTTAAGGTTGAAGTTTTCTCGATGGTGAAGGCCTTCCGCTTTTTCGTCATTCTCGATACCATATCTCTTCCACCCATACCTTGCGCTTCAGCACTCTATACACACATTTTGTCAACCCATTTCTGCTTCAACACCAGTTTTGTCCCTCGATCAGGCTTCGATTCTATTTTTTCGTTTGAAACACACAGGCAGTGGCTTGACGATAGGGGTCACTGTAGCGCCTTACATTTCTTTGTGGGGTTCAATTATAGAAACTCTTCCTCGACGGCTCCGATTGCATTAGGAACCCTTCGAAACTCTCGCAGCTTCTTCTTGGGCAAGCCTGTTGCCCTCTTTTCAATTCTCTTCTGGCATTTGTCTCTGTTCAAAGTACACAGTGTGTCCTCGTGCGATAACCGAATTTGCGACGATACTTTCTTGCGATATAGCAGCTCAAAGGAAGGATTGGAGAGTAGCAGTGATGCGCTGAAAACGCATTTGCTGTTTAGAACAAATTGAAAATCGGCAAATCCCACGTACAGTGAGACTCGATAATATGTGAAGCCCGACTGAGGAAGGGTGATAGGTTACTTTAAAATCAGCACAAAGTAAAAAGGCCAAGGTAACTTATGCCGTAAATGACTTCCATGTCATGATTATCATGTTTGGACATTTGATTTACTTTCGTCATCTATTAACTTTACCTGATACCAACTTTGGTACATATGGAGCTAGCGAAACGGCCGCAAGGGTGCTATGAGCGTGCGTGTATTCATGTTTACGTAAAATTCATATTGTGATTATGAAATTTCGACGTGTCATTTGCATTCATTGCTCATTCACATCCCCTAATACCAAATTTGGTATATGTGGAGCTAGTGAAACGGCCGATAGCGCTATGAGGGTATATAGCACGTAGTCATCATGTTTTACATGAAACACATACTATGATTATCAGATTTGGACGTATCATTTACCCTCGTCGTATATTCGCTTCCCGTAATAACAAATTTGGTACATGTGGAGCTAGCACAATACTGGCGAACGCGTCTTGAAAGGCCCAATACACTCCGACGCAACGTTGACGCACGCACATGCTCGGCGCCGCAACGCCACGCTAGCAAAACGCTAGCACTCTATAGTATGACGCCAGGCGCACCCGGCTCGACCAGCTTTCGTCGGCGCGGCCCGGTGGCAAGCAGGGCGAAATGCGACACGCTGCATTTCGCACCGACGACGTTACTTAGAAAGCGCCGCGTCTGCCTCTCTTCGTGACGGAGAAATGCCATGTAGTACGCTCAAATGCGCATGCTTCAAAGTCACGCACCGCGGCGCGCGTCTGCGCATATATGCCATGTATATGCACAATGAAGGTCCGTGGCCAGATCCACTGATCTCTACTAGAGGGATATCGGCAGCTGGCGTGGCATCAGAGGCGTGACACGATAAAACAAACGCCGGCGCGCACGTGCGCCGGCTTACGTTTAGGTGTATTAGCGCCTTGAGTGTGGCGTGTATTGTTATTCTTACATGACACGCATCTCATGATTATTCTGTTCGCATGAGTCACATATTTTTGTCATTCCTTTACGTGACGTAATACCACATTTTGACACATGTGAAGGTAGCGAAACGACCGCGAACACATCAAGAGTAAGGGACGTAGTCATGTTGTTACATGACACGCATGTCATGATGATCACGATTGGACGTGTCATTTACATATGTCATCCGTTCGCGTCACGTAATACTGAATTTGATACATGTGAAGCTATAAAAACGGCCCCGAGCACATCGTGAGCGTAGCATGTCGTCATGTTTTTGTATGGCACGCGTCTCATGATTATTATATTTGAAGCAGTCATCAATAATATCAAACACGGTATAATCTTAATAATGTTTAATATCAAACACGGTATATGCAAAGCTAGCGAAACGGCCGCTAGCACATTATGAGTTTGTCATGTAGTCATGTTGTTACATGACACGCATGGCATGGTTTCGATGTTAGGTTCTGTCGCTTGTGTTCGCCATGATGTCATACCATACCAGATTTGCAACATATCATGCGAGTGAAACCACCGCAAGAGCAGCAGGACCATGACATGTAAATCGTGACTTTTATGACATCATATGATTTTTATGTTATGACTAGCCAGTTATGTTCGTCATACAGTCATGTTATATTATACCATGTATGGTATCGATACAACTATCCCAACGGCGAGGAGAGCTAAAAGCCATAGGCGGCTAGATAACTAGATAGATAGATAGATAGATAGATAGATAGAAAGATAGATAGATAGATAGATAGATAGATTGATTGATAGATAGATAGATAGATAGATAGATAGATAGATAGATAGATAGATAGATAGATAGATAGATAGATAGATAGATAGATAGATAGATAGATAGATAGATGCTACCATATACGAGACCCTTTGGAGCCAATAGAAGGCGCACGAGAGAAAATAAAAATTCGAGCAGCGGGCAAGCGAGAGAGAGAGGTACGTCATCATTGTCGTAACGGAAAGCTACATCTTGTCCAAAGGAAGCGTGCGAGTGCGTGGTGTAAAATTTCATCGAAAACTTCCGGCTATTTTACCCTAATTATAGCGGAGCCTCTATCCGCGTCTGGTTTTTCTTTTTATTGTCTCGTCTCTATCGCTTTTTTTTTCTTCGTAATTTTTTGCTTCCTCTATATTTGATTTTTGTCGCCGTGGTTAAGGCGGCATCGCTTGAACTTCTCTCTTCGGCGGTCTTCTGACATACCTGAATAGCCTACATCATGGATGGCAAGAAAAATTGAATGAATTCGTGGCGAAGGAGATATATAGGCACAAAAATAGTGCTTGAAAACTCTCGAGAACATGAGATGTGTGCAATACGTAGCCTGATTACTCAATATGAAAGGAAACTGAAGAGACATTGATTGAATTTGCTTGCACTAGCAATTAGAACAACTATGACACAGTGCCTTTCTCTGGCCCAACAACTTCCGTATTCCTAGGGTATAGTCGAAAATATAGAATTAATCAGATAGACGCTAGAACCGTCAGCATGTTTTTGCGTCAGTTTTGAACTTGGCCCTGTTACCTTCGAAAAGGAAGAACAGGAGGGAAAGGAAAGGCAGGGATGTTAACCAGGCTGGAACGACTGGTATGCTACCTTTACTGCAGATAGGGATGGGGAAGTTTGAAAGATGAAAAAAGGCAGAAATAGACTGATGACTTCGAACAGAAAATGGCTTCTGCTAATGACAAGCTGACAGGCACCTTTTGTGGCATGACTTTTGATACCTTCTTTACGCCAACTTTTCTGCTGTTGAACGAGAAAAGCTTGAATTGCTCGAGTTCACTTTCTCACTACATAAAGCATTTACTTGGGATGTGAAGGGCTATGTTAGCTTATATTCACAACTCTCCAGTTCACAAGTAAAGGTGACGGTGAGGACCTCATGCCTCTTTGTAACAGAACGAAGTGAAATATCAGTAACATGTTGATTATACCTTTTCAGCTCAATAAATTCCAGATAAGTGAGAGTGTTTGCCTCACCGAACGTCATTTCTGAGTGAAGAAACGATCATTCGCTGTTGAAATATGCAGATATACATAATGGGAACGCAATCGTAACTTCAAGGTATCGTAACTCTAGTTATCTATTTAGTTATCCAGCCAGCCACTTCCATGTGCTGCTTGTGATATTCCCGATGAAGTAACTGGGTTGTGCTCTACAGCTACTTATATCCAGCCAACCACGTGCAACTGACCAAAATAACGCAATTGCTTACAAGTCCATTTCTATTTCTCATTCATCCAAAAGTGCTCATTGCAATATCAACTGAACATCTCCCAGATCGTGAAGTCTTTCGCTGGTAAATTCCGAAAATTGATTGAATAATTGATTTATATGGGGGTTTAACGTCTCAAAATCACCATATGATTATGAGAGACGCCGTAGTGGAGAGTTCCGGAAATTTTGATCGCCTGGGATTCTTTACCGTGCACCCAAATCTAAACACATGGGCCTACAACCTTTTCGATTCCAACAAAATGCAGCCGCCGCAGTCGGGATTCAAACCCGTGACTTGCGGGCCAGCAGCCGAGTATCTTAGCCACCAGACCACCACGCTGGGACTCATCGCCAAGCAGGATTTCTTGATGGACGGCGGTTAATCTGTAAATGCAAAGACGATGTGTATCGGATTTACTTGTTAAACTTGACGCTTCTGAGCAACTCTTCCGCACGGGACAACTTTCACTTGCTCCACCGCAAACTCACGGATTAGACTTGAAATACGGTGAAGAGCATGCGTCACTTACGTCATTTTGACAAAAACCTTGGTTGCGCTTTACAAAGGTGGCGAACGTTGACATGGAAACATGCAGAGCGAAAGCAGGAACAGCTTGCGGAACCGGTTACCGTGACGTGCGCATTATTTTGAAGTATAAATACTGTGTGGTCGACAACACGGGCAGAGAGCAGATGGCAACAAGGGCAGGCTATCGACTGAAGGTTTTTCACATATAACTAAAACAGCAAAAAATGCAGGCTTAGTTGTTAACAAACGACAGAAAAACAAAAGTCGTACTCTCGAAGCAATTGACAGAAAGTAGATTCAAAGGAAATGAGCGTCATCTACCAGCAACTATGGCTCTTCATTTAGGAGATAAAGGACAGTTTGCACGAATGCGTGTACATATTTCTTGTAATCTACAAAAATTTAAGCGCAGCATCAAGTTACAGGCTAAATCAGAACATGGCGATGGAAAAAGCAAGAATTTCCAGGGTGTATCTGGTAATTTGTAGTTGCCAAGTAGGATTATTTTTTTTTTTGATACAGGGCGTTGTAGATAATTATTTATTGTATAGATGACGTCATAGTTTGCTGCAGGTCTACGACGGACACAGCCGGCAGTGATTATGTGCGAACCCAGACATACCACCTCAACGTCGTCAAACTTCGGCAGTGGTTTTAGTAAATTATATTGCTGGTTATAAGGAGGATGTCACCCCCCCCCACCCTGTTGACCTATCTTTTCATATGAATGCGTAATTAGGCGGATGTTGCTGGCCATGGCTAATGATTTATGTGAGCTAAGTCCTCGTTGCTTTGACAAAGTCTCACTCAAGACTTATTAGCAACTCGATTGCGTTCGCTTTGTTCAGAAAGCCCGATGCATGTAAATTGCCAGGAGCTATTTCCAGCATTACTGGAATTTGGGCCGTAACGGCCTACGATCACTGCGCTGGTTTTTTGCGTGTGTATATCTACCGAATGCTGAGGTGCGACTGCAGCAACATTTTGCTTTGATTTCTTTCATATAATGTGATCGCCATTTTTCAACAGTTGGTCATAAGTGAGAGCACTTCATCACCAGCTTTTCTATCTGGGTTTAGCAAAGTTTCAAAGCTGTTTCCTCAGCATCACGAATTCTTCTAAAAAATCTTCAAGTACAAAAAACTCAGTTCGCTTAAGCCCGAAGCCCTGTCTGGGTGAATTAGTTTTTTTTTTTCAGAGAAATCTTCAAGCTTCAAAGTACCTCGCCTGTTGTCGTTTGCTATAGGACTACCCTGTCTCCGAATACTCCATTACTGATAGACTCAGTTTTAGGAAGATTCTTGGTAATATCAAATCAAATCAAATCAAACTTTATTTCAGGAATGCATACATTTACATGAATAAAATTCTACAGTACAGAGGAGGTCCCGAAGTTAGAAAACTGTCTGGGGGACCTTCGTTGGAGAATAAGTCAAGTGCGATAACAATGCAGCAAGCAGTGAAAAACAATTTGTACGAATTAAAAAAAGAATGGTTAAAATTTTATAACAACAAGGCAAGAAAAGTTCTGTGTAACAGAAAGTGGTATAGTGAGTAAAAGAAATACTAAAATTAGGAGTAAGGCCCGACGGCAGAGTTTAGAAAACACGTTTGGTGATTAGGTACTCTTTAAACATTTTGCGAAACGAATAGAATGTGGGACATAACTTTATTTCAAGTGGTATGTTGTTCCATACGGATACACCTGTATATTTGAGTTAGTTTTCCATAATTGCTACGCACTTTAGGGAGAAGGAAATTGTGACAGGCTGAAAACCTGGTGTTATCAGTATTGACAAGATGTTGTGTGGATAGCCCTGAAACACATAGACCATGATAAATGAGGTGGTACATCAATATAGCTAACTTTAGAGTGAATAAAAGATTAATTGGAAGCACGGAAAAGTAAATAAACGTTGGCATTTACTGTCATTTACTAATAAATACTGTCATTTACGAAACTTTGTAATGAATCACTATTCCTTTTCACCTTCAAAAATATCCTAAACTGTGATATTTGACTTAGGTGAGTAGTTTTCTAAGCCACCATTCTTACGCTCTATGTAATAAATTAATTTCTGCACGTTATTTGGTAATTATACCTACATGGTCCAACGTTTATTCATCAAGTCAAGGTAAGCCTTTTTGTTTTGTGTCAATTGAGGCCAAATGATTGCTAATTTTTGTCGGATTGCACGTACTTCTTCGTCGCTGTTTCATCACTGCTGCGTTGTTCGAACATCACTGCTGCTTGGTCCGACATCGGACGCCAGCAACAATCGAACTTCTTCCACGTAAGCATATAGTAAATTAATGAGGAGCCTTTGGCACGACTGCACTACCATAAAACACGCTATTAGAAACTTCGCATTTTCAAGGGCATTCTCTTGTCTCCTTAATGAAAGCAAAGTAATTAGTGGTCCGCATTCCAAGTTTTCCACCGTGCCCCGGGGTAGAGCCATCATGGTGATCCCCTTTTCTATTCCACGAAGGTCAGTGCTTTGGCTTTCAGCAACTAGAGGAAGTTTCAGCATTGACCCACCAAAGTACTTATGGGTGAAACACAGGTATCATACTCATCGTTGATAGTCAAAGATCCTGACACATGCTCAATTGTGTTAATGGGTCACATCCGGATGGCTTCTTCACGACCTAATAGATGATCAACGCCTAACGAACCGTGTGATAAGCCACTGCACAATGAAAAGAAAAGGAATGATAATATATGTGGTTTAACGTCCCATAACCACCATGTGCTTATTAGAGACAACGTAGTGGAGGGCTCAAGAAATTTTCACCACCTAGGGTTCTTTAACGTGCACCCAAATCTGAGCTCACGGGCCTACAGTATTTTCGCCTGAGCAAAGGAAATAGCGGTCTACGTTCTAAGTTTGCCCCCGTGCAGCGGTGTAATATCAAGAAGGTATTACACCGGAATTTTGATATCTACCGGTTTAATTTCATACAGGTCATTTAAGTGTTTCACTGCCACTCGTTGTGCTCGCTCTACGATGGCTTCCCGAGTACTAGCTCCAGGCGTGAAACTCCATAATGTCGTTAATAGTCGAGGAAAAGCTTAATCTATATGAGGCCAGAAAGGTCAACCTTAAAATTATTTGTTTTCACAAAACTCACCGCAGTGCAACGGTAAATAACAATAGAAATGTTTAGCTTGACTCTGGTCTGGGCTTTCAGTTATTCGTTTATTATAAAGAAGATTCTTCGTCTGCAGGAAAGATCTAGGTGCAGGCGTACAAAGAGAACACGTGACTTATCAGCATAACATGGTGACATGAGAAACTTCAATACCATAAATATATTATATCCTGCTTCATGAGCTTCACTAAAACGACTGGCCTGGAATTGTTTACGTAGAAAGGAAGTAGTGTCAAGTCAGTCAAGCACTCCACTTATCACTTGCTTTTCGGCATTGGACAAACGGAACAAAGATGCGCAAACGTATGCAGACAGCTGCGGAAGTTCGACGTCCATGGTTGCTCGCTAAGGCGGTCAGTATTACCAGCGCTAAACATGCGTATTTGCTACTTGGCTTCCAGTACAAGAAAAACATTCAATGAGCGCTTTAACGTTTCCTCTGTAGTTATATAGCAAAGTCGAATACTAAACAAGAGGTAAGTATGGGTATCTGTGAGGCGCAAGTTGGCTTTCAGAAGTGGAAATATCAGAACATGAGAAACAAAAAAAAAGAAAAAAACAGAGTTACTCTTGACGTGCCATACTGACGTGTTTTATCCTGCATTATTCAAATAATCTATCAATGCTCTCCTGCTAACCGATAGTGAAACAGATACAAACAACTCGATCGATCTCGTGGTGCCTCTAGTGTACTTTGGCTAAAAGCTTCGTTCCTGAATGGGTATTAGAACGGCAACAACAAAGCAGCAAGCGTCATTCTTATCAATTAAAAAAGCCACTATTAAACTGAAGAAGCCTAGACGTATGTAGAGTAAAAAAAAAATTCCGCCATATCCACGAAGTGAATGATGATGAGTGGGCGAAGCTCCGGAGGTAAACCTGGTAAACCATGAATCCTCTGTACATTTTGCCCACTCGATTTTATTACATCGCTCCACCTAGCGTACGTCGCCGCACTAAATCGAACGATTGCCTTCAACCAATGACAAGCGCCATATGTGACATCATTCCTATTTTATAAGATCTCGCGTCTTTCATCAACTACAAGTACCGCTTTCTAGTTTATAACATCTTGCATCTTTTCATCATCAGCTACAAGTACTACCATCTAGTAAACACTACAAGAACTAAACGAGAGGTGGCTACATACAGGAGACGGTACCGCCATCTAGTGAACACTGCAAGAACTAAACTAGAGGTGGCTACATACAGGGGACGGTACCGCCATCTAGTGAACACTGCAAGAACTAAACTAGAGGTGGCTACATACAGGCTACAGGGGAAGCACAGCCCATGCCCTAAGGAGCTTCGCCCCTAAAAAATCGGCTGATAGGGAGGCTCGCATGAGTACGTATTCCCGAATAATGCGTTGCTACCGACCGGCAGTGGCACGCACATCACATGAATGCAAAAAATAGGTAATAAATACCAAGGCAAAAATATTTGCTTGCACGGCTCAACTATACACGCTGCGAAATTTCAGCGACCTACAAATGAGTGGCACTCTTCGCAGAGTCCTCACTTTACCCTGTCGTTTCTCGCTATTGCGCGGAAAAAGCTGGGGATCGTGCTGCTGGCAACTTCGAAGTAACTTTCGGAGCCCGCGGCGATGGTGTTACGCTTATACACAATGAACGACCAAGCAAAGATATGATAATTCAGGTACTTAGGTCCCTAGAGAGTGTCTAGACTGAGTGTTAAGGAAGAAAAGAAAGTGAAGAGACGATAAATATGCAACCAGAAGAGGATACTATAACCGACTTCACCGGAGGGGAGAAGAACTTCTCTCAGCATTCCGAGCATAGCTGCTGGTAGCACAGGCACGCAAAGGGAAGTACACATCCTGCGGTCGTGTAGTGACAACGCGAGACGTAGTGAGCTGCTGGGGAACACGGATGAAGAAGAAGAAGTAAAGGGTGAGGAAAGGTATGCTGAAAGGAAGAAGAGCTAAGGACCACATAGCAGTTTTGTCGAACATCCTATAGCATGTTAGTTGCAAGTGCTTCGCAGGAAAGAACACATCTCTGTTTTCTTCATCTTTCACTCTTTTTCTGGTTTCTTCACAACACTGTTTACGCTGCCGTCTTCCGGCAGCGTAAACAGTGTTTACGCGTCCCCCCTCCCGACTCCTGTATCTTACTACTGCCCCCCATTTCACTCAATTGTCATGCTCGCTGACTTAAATTGGCTATCGTTTCTTTTCGTACCTCGTCCGAGCAAGACCACCGAGACTCCTTGTTTCGAGGGTGCAAAACAAGCTGCCACAATTATATTAGTAATTGTAGACGAGGGACACAAAGAAACTCTGCCGGTACCATCGCTATGAACGTGGAGAGGGCCGGGGAAATAACTCGTTTTGCCATCCACATGCTTACACGTATTGCCTAATATGAGCTTCACTCTGCGAAAATATGAACTAGTGAAATGGGGGCGGGGACGGAGGAAGGAAGCGTACGCATTTTTTTTCGGTAATAAGCTATGTGGAATATTTTGATGCCCGCTAAACACCCACGCTTTTGTCACAATTAACTTCGATGGTTTGTTTTACACAAAAGAAACCTATTGGATTCTTTTAAGTTAGTTCAAACGTCCTGCATGTTCACGGGAATCAACAGACGGCTGCGGATTTTGCATGCAATTCCATCTCGCCACATAGTCATCTTTGAAGCTACGTAAGGCACGGATGCCTGTTCATTTGCTCTCCGCTGCGGGCTGATTCACTTACAAAAGCACTTCATTCAGTTACAACACGTCAAATACTTGAGGCGTGAGCTGCTGGACTTATTTCTTGTAACCATGCAATTTCTTGCTATGAACTGCCACATCAAGTTTGTTTAACTGGACTTGGTTCATGTTTAAACTGGATAAGGGGCACCGCAGACACGAACACAAAGAGAAAAAGAGAAGCACCTGTGTTGTTTGCGTTTTTCCTTCTATTTTTCATGTCTGTGAGCGCACCTTATCCAATTTAAACATACCGCTATATCATTCAATGCATCGCCTTTGAAGGCAAACTACGGCTTCAGTTATTTTCCCTAAGCATTTGATGAGCTGTTTTTTAAACAGGAAAGTGTTTTATTCCGGGATCTCAAAAAGACGTACACAATCGGATATTAAAAAAAATATGCAGCATATTCACGGAGTGAATGATAGAGAGTGGGGCGAAGAATTCGTCCGTCAATGCGTCCGTCTGTGCGTGCGTCTGTTCGTGCGTCCACCCCTGCGTCCGCTCATGCGTCAATCCATGCATCTGTCTTTGTGTCTATTCATCCATCTATTCAACACTCCAAGTGCCACCATCTCGCATCTTATCATCATATTTTTCCGATATAGAAGCACCGCCATTCAGCGGACATTCCAAGGACTAAACGAGAGGTGGCACACTCACACTTTCTTACGGCTTGCGCTTCGGGTCTACTTCCTACCTTTAACCACCAAGAGTTCATGGTGTATACTAGTTCGTTGTATTCATGGCACTGCGGCCCAACGCTTGCTAAACCTTTCTAAAACCAAAAAGGTTACGCCCAGCGAGTATAACGTAGCAACCTTTCCTGTGAGATAGTGCTCAATGTACATGCCAAGGGCTGCTAATGAGAAATGAGTGGCAGGAGAATTCGGCTTTTACTTTCTTATGGCTTGCGCTTCGTATCTACTTCCCACCTTTAACCACCTCGAGTTCATGGTATATACTAGTTCATTGTATTCATGACCCTGCGGCTCAGCCGCTCAACGCTCGCTAACCCGTTCTGTTTTATTGGTGTATGTTGAAGGTATACAGACAGAGGCACTAGTAGACACTGGCGCATCACTTTCCGTAATGTGTGCAGACATTTGTGCTCGCTTGAAAAAAGTTAGGACGCCATACGATGCCCCCCCCCCATTCGTTGCGCAGATGGAGTCCCTATTCAGCCTTCAATGTTTGTACAGTCCGCGTTTTCATAGATGGCATCCTTCAGCACATTAAGTTTCTTGTACTTCCTTTGTGCACTCACACAGTCATTTTAGAATGGGACTTCCTTTCTTCGGCATCAGCTTTCATATCGTGTCGTCAGTGAGTAATTCATATGTCAGCTACTGAGAGTTCATCTGATGTCGATCCATACAGCTTCCATTTCGTTGGTGCCGCGGATTGTTTCATTTCGCCAGGAGATGAACGAATTCTCGCGATCGCATCGGATACTATAGTTAACGATGACGGGCTCATTGCTCCATCAGTTCGCTCCAAACCGGCGGGGCTTACCATTGCACCCGGCCTTGTGCGGTTTAACAACAGTAAGGCATTAATCACCGCCTTGAACCCAACTTCTTCGCCAGTGATGCTGCCCTAAGGCACTGCTGTGAGCTGCTTCGCTAACAGAGAGCCTTTTTCGCTGGTTCCTCTTCACGCAGAATCACCACTTTTGTCTGCTACAACCGATATGAAGGCGACAACTGCTGATTTAAATGCTACCATAAGTCCTCAGCTCACTGCTGAGTAAAAGAGAGACCTTTTTTGAAGAGACCTTCTCTAAAAGCACAGCTTTTCGTTCAACGTACATTCCAAAGTTTTGGGCCGCACCTTTGTTGCAGAGCACAGCATTGAAACCAAAAGCAGCTCCATTGTGCGGCACCGCCCATACCGTCTGTCTTCGGCGGAACGACAAATGATTGAGGAAAACGACGCCGACATGCTCAAACAGGGTTATATTCGACCTTCATCCAGCTCTTGGTCGTCTCCTGTGGTGTTGGTCCGGAAAAAGATGGCTCTGTCCGCTTTTGTGTTGATTACAGAGCGCTCAATAAGATAACGAAAGAAGATGTATATCCATTGCCACGCATAGATGATGCCCTCGATACCCTACAAGGTTCAGAATATTTCTCCAGCCTTGACCTTCTTTCTATCCGGGTATTGGCATATACATATGCGCGAAGCAGACAAGGCGAAAACAGCGTTTGCAACGCCTGGCGGGCTTTACGAGTTCAACGTTATGCCTTTTGGCTTATTCAACCCTCAAGCAATATTCGAGCGCATGATAGATACTGTCTTACGTGGTCTCAAGTGGAAAACCTGCTTATGCTATTTGGACGACATCGTAATTTCTTCTTCTACTTTTTCTCAGCACCTTAAGCGTTTGGACGAAGTTCTTACGTGCATTTCGAACGCTGGGCTTCAGCTCAATACAGGGAAGTGCCACTTCGCCAGCAGGAGCATCAAAGTATTGGGTCACCTTGTCAGCAAAGATGGCGTTCGACCCGACCCCGACAACGTTGCTGCCGTAATTAATTTTCCACGTCCGGGCAATCAAAAGCGATTGCGAAGTTTCCTGGCCCTGGCGTCTTACATCTGCCGCCTTATCAGTCACTTTGCTGCCATTGCGGGGCCGTTACACAAGCTTCTGACGTTATGATTGGCCTTCACTTGGACTGACGAGTGAGAGTGTGCTTTCCAAGCACTTTAACGTGCTTTGACATCAGACCCCGTCCTCCGTCACTTCGATGAGAGTGCACCCACTTTCCTTCACACAGATGCCAGCGGCCATGAAATCGTTGCCGTCCTCCTCCTGCGTGATGACACTTCACGTGAGCGAGTAGTTCCGTATGCCAGCCGCGCGCTAACACCTGCGGAGCAGAACTAATCGATAACAGAGCAGGAATGTCTTGCTGTCGTTTGGGCCATCCAGAAGTTTGGGCCATCCGAAAGGCCATCCAGAAGTCCAGAAGTTTGGGCCATCCAGAAGCGCTATACTTACCATGCGATAGGGCATAGGTGGGTGCCAGTACTTCCCCGTTCACTGCGAAAACAAGTTCTCGAAGCACTCCACGACGACCCATCAGCTGGACATTTGGGATTTCAGAAGACCTACAACCGCGTTAGGAGCCGTTTGTTCTGGCCTAGTCTTTCTACTTTTGTGGCTAATTATGTCGCTTCTTGTGCACTTTGTCAGCACCGGAAACGACCAACTTCTGCTCCTGCTGGATAATTACAACCCATTCCATGTCCCAATACACCTTTTGCGGTTGTCGAAATAGACCTAGTCGGACCACTTCCCCTAACGCCAGCGGGCCACCGCTGGATCGTCACAGCCGTCGACCACCTCACACGATACGCGGAGACCACTCCTCTGCGCACTAGCTCCGCCTCAGACGTTGCCGCCTTCTTTTTAGAAGCCATTGTGTTGCGTCATGGTGCACCTTGCACGTTGTTGAGCAACTGGGGCAAGGCCTTCATGTCGACAATTCTTGACGAAATTCCAAAAACTTGTGTAACAGTTCATAAGACCACATGCGCTTACCACGCGCAGACAAATGGCCTGACAGAGCGATCCCACCGGATTCTAATTGACATGATATCCATGTACATCGGATCGAACCACGATAACTGGGACAAAATCTTGCCGTTCGTAACGTTTGCACACAACACCGCTGTTCAACGAACCACCGGGTATTCACCTTTCTTCCTCGTCCATGGTCGTGCGCCGACATTCACTATTGACGCCTGTTGCTTCAATGTAACGACAAAAAGTCTAGGACTACGCCAGAAAATGTCGTCTCCAGGCTCGCTGACGCACGGCAACGTGCTCAACTCAACACGGAGGCCAGTCAACTAGACCGCAAGCAACGCTATGACAGCTTTCGTGGAGACGTCTCCTTCCGTCCTGGACAACTGGAACGAGGCATCAAAATTAGCATGCGTCCAGTTTTACGTCTCTCAGGTTGCCAATACGTGGTTCCTGAATCACGAGAGCGACTTCCGCGATTGGTCTTCCTTCAAAGACCAGCTCCGACGCATTTTCGGCACACCGACCGTCCGTTGAGAAGTTGCTCGCAAGAAACTGGCAGACCACGTTCAACATTGCGGTGAGTCCTACACTTCTTATATTGAGGGTGTGCTTGCACTTTGCCGCCGTATCGACGACACCATGCCAGAAGGTGATCGTGTCCGGCACCTTCTGAAGGGTATCGGACCTACCGCTTTCAACGCCCTCGTCGCGCACAACCCTTCGACGGTTTCCGACGTCTTCTCTGTATGCCAGCGTCTTGATACCTTGCAGTCAATCCGCCTGCGACCCGACATCTCTGAGAACCCCCTGGAAAACAGTATGGAGCTTCGATCCATCATTCGAGCCATAATTTGTGAGGAATTACAAGCCTACAGTTTACCTCCTAACAACGTTCCCGCTCAACCCGCCTCTAGCGATCTGCGTGGCATTATTAGAGAAGAAATGTCAGCCTTTCAAAGCACTCACCGTGCTCCACCATGCCCCCAACCCACTTCTTATGCACAGATCGCTTCAATGCAACCCTCTCCGTCTAGAGTACCACCACCTGTGCCTGATCACGAACATCCCGCACATCTAGTCGCCTGTCCAACGAACCCAACCTACCATTCTTCCTGGTGGGCCCCACGGCCTATTTGCTACTCACAGTAAATTTTTTTACACCCTTAAGGGTGTAAACTGGCTTGTCGCCAGAGCAACGCCCTATGGGTGTTTTCAGATACACCCTACTGAAAGGGTGTTAGCTGAACACCATACACGAAGGATGTTCAGCAAAATGTAGAATTCCACAGTATACTGTGGAATTTGAGGACACATTTCCCGGGTCTGTCGACGTCGGCAGCAAGATGAACGTCGTGGTTATGCCGCTTTTGAACGAGACGACTCATGTGCTCGAGGTTACTACCGTAATGCCGACCGTCGTTCCAACCACCGATCACCGTCTACTGTGCTCATTTCCAACACGACCAACAATACACGTGCATCCCGACCACGCTCCCCTTCGCCACTCCGACGCTCTGTTTCACCACTTCGGCCTGTCTCTCAACTGGCTGCCGAGCGATCGAAAAACTAAACAGTGCAGTTTTTGGAGGGAAAACTGCATCGCTGTGAAATGACCCGATTCCTCCTAAACGACCGTCAAACATGGTATTGGTAACTGTGCAAGGTGTGCGGGTGTTGGCTTTGGTGGACACAGGAGCAACTATTTCAGTTATGCGTTCCGACTTGTGTTCTCGATTGCAGAAAGTGTAGACACCCTACCTTGGATCATCTTTGATTGGGGCCAATGGAGCAATAATTAGACCATCGGCCCGATGTACAGCGCGTGTCTTCATTGATGGTATTCGTCATCACATCACCTTCGCTGTCTTAATTTCATGTGCTCATGAACTAATTTTAGGTTGGGACTTTCTCTCATCAGCATCTGCGTTACTTTTTTGCCGTCAACGTGTAGTCGAAATGACCGAGACCGATCACTGCAGCGAACGCGTCGACGAAAAACCATTGCGTTTGTTCACAGCTTACGAATCCATACTGCTCCCGGGTCAGGAACAACTCCTCACCATCACTTCTCCGAATATTGCCAGTGATGACGTCCTTATCACCTCTTCCAGCAGCTGTCTAGCTCACGGCGTTGTAGTTCCCAGCGTAATTCGCGGCCAGGCTGGCCGCTTCCGTTGACGGGGGAAATTAGTGTATGAATTCATTGGACGTCATCTTCCTCATCTGTCAATAACCATCATCAGTCTTCGCCGCGTTCCTCTTCATATATATATATATATATATATATATATATATATATATATATATATATAGAGAGAGAGAGAGAGAGAGAGAGAGAGAGATAAATATGTATGTGTGTGTGTGTGTGTGTGTATGTAACGTCAATGACGTCGACGACGACGGCGAAAATAAGCCGACACTGCCATATAATTGCTGTCGCAATAAAAGCTTAAGTGATTGCCACTTTTGTAAGTTGCGAAGCTCACACAAAGCCTTGTAAAGCTTTGAAACGGCGAAACTGGATGATTGTGAAGACTTACCGGGTTGCTTCAAGGTTGTTTTTAGGTTTCTTTCAGATCACCGCCAGGCTTTGGCTAGATAATGTTGCGTTTTTTAGGGTAATTCTCAGCGCAGAGATGTTTAATTTAGGACGCAGATGGTCCCACACACACGCTTCGGGCCCATCGTCATTGGCCTTACATCTATTTGATTTCATCTCGCAGACGCTGTTCTCTTTCGCACTTCCTAGTACACTCTCATTGCACCTACTAGAGATCTACCGCTCACCGCAGTCACATTGCGCCCATTGGTTTGGCCAAGTACTGCTTTCTTGCTTTTTCAGAGAAGTTTGGTGTAGAGGAACCTACTGAATTTTAGCGCCACACACCCGCTGACGATGGTGATTTTTTTTCGTACCGGCTGAGCATGAAACGATTGACTCAACAGCTTCACTGTTAAAACACAGCACTAAAATGCTGTGAATGTTCAAATAAGAATTTAAAAAATCAGTAGGTGGCATGAGTGTGCCAAAACTTTTCACACCTGCTTTGGAAAGCCCTCATAGTACTAATGATTTAAGGAAACTTACAATCTTCCCTAAACATAAGATACAAATAGAAACCTTCTTGCTTATCAAAGAGTTTGTTCTGTACCTCAATGTCGTTCTTAGTTTATAGTGTTCCTAATTGTTCTACTTCATGCTTTTTCATTGCAACCTACTTAATCCCTAGAAAATTTGATGTTCCTAAAGAAATGGTATTCTACGAATAAAATTCTTTGCTTTCATGCCCACAGAAACACTTAGCTTCAGCTGTGTGGATTACGGAATAAGACTAAGAAGAATGAAGAAGCAGGCAATTGAGGCGAGGATTTCAGTGCATGAGCCCGGGAGTAGGACCCCTGTCGATGACTTTCAATCGCCTAAATGGATGACGAGCATATCCTCTATTTATTGAAGCTTTCGATCTGTTTTCAGGTCTCG
Source organism: Rhipicephalus microplus (assembly GCF_043290135.1). NCBI lineage: Eukaryota > Metazoa > Arthropoda > Arachnida > Ixodida > Ixodidae > Rhipicephalus > Rhipicephalus microplus. The sequence continues at coordinate 185,103,749 of NC_134700.1, read as the reverse complement.
TTAGCCCCTATTCTGGCCTTCGCATGTCTTTTCTAGCTTTTTTTTTGCTCTCCTTCTACCTAAAGGCTGTTTTATTTTGTGTGTCGGTTTTTATTGTTGTACTAGAACCCTTATTACTTTTGCAGATTCTGTCCTATTCCTTTTCTTCTCTTTCTTCGGTAATGAATGCAACTGGACTAATACTAAAAGACGTTGAGTGGGAAAAGAGAATAGTAGATTGGAGAAGGGAAGGTTGTCAGTGTGGTGGCAGTACACGTTAACTGTCCTGCAGTATGTGACCGAGCACAGAGCGCTTCAAAGTATAAAGGCCATGAAATAAAATAAAATGGATAGATAAAGCGAATCCACAATCTTCGCTAGGAAAACTACAAAGAGTACATGAATGATATGAAACGTGTGCCCTCATACCAAAGCAAGATTGAACTGTTCTGAATTGCTTCAAAAAGTGCGGCACGGCTCACACAAGCGTATTTCTCGCTGCTGGGTTTCACTTGTTAATCAATGTGTTGGTGAACACGCTCCACTTTTGAGCTATGCATTCATCTATGATTTGTTGACTGAAAACAAAGCCTTGTGCCGTTGATATTTTGTACACTCTCAGAGGGGGTAATAGAACAGTAAAATATAGGAAAGCATATAAAAGAGAAGTAAAACATTTATTGTCAGGAAGTGCGATGCTACTGTATAGTTAAGAAGATATAAAACTCACTCCATTAAAAACACATTTGGTCTTCAACGCTGCACCAATACAAAAGATGAATGCACCCACTACTAAGGCGATGAGGGATAATCAAAATCTCGTTTACGCTCGCCGTTGTTTTATAATTTTGGTACAGTTCTGGTGCATTTTTCAAACCAACCGGTCGGCGGTGCATAAGCAGTTGAAGCCGTGCCAATGTGACAAAAAGCTTTGAGAGCCCATCATAGGCCTTCTGTTTAATGTTACTGCGTGTAGAGATTGTCACTCTTTTTTAGGTGTATTTTCTAGCTTGAAAGGCGTCACTAAATATAACAGCTGCTTGAAAGACCCTAATTACCAAAACGCCGAACGACCACTCTTGATTTACTAAAATAGGTTAGAGTTAGGATGTTCTTATAAACGCACCATAAACCATTATGTGGTTGCTATATTTCGGCTCGCAGATATTTTTATTGAGTATCCGTCATAAAAGGTTATCGTTCCTACTAAACTGTCACGTGAGCTAGAGCCGCGTTTCCTCAGTGCACCCGGAATTTCCGTCGTTACCACGTCTGTTTTACTTAACGAGGAAAACTAATTCTATTACCGTAGCTAATTACAAACAAGTTGTACTCTCTTCTTAACTGAGAGCATTCCTATACACCAAGTTCTAATCAACGGCTACTACCGTACCTGCGAAAAGAATTTCCTTGCGAAACTATCCATCCAGTAATTTTCTTAGCCGTGCTGGTAGGCTACTCTATATGGCTCTCTCTTGCGTGGACGCAAAAAACAAGGTCACGTCAAATCGGCATTTATCCCATATTTTCTTTCCGAATAAATGAAGGATTTACAGGAAAAGTTTAGATAGCAATATAGGAAGTTGACAAGAAGATACGTCTATATTTCTATAACCTAAAAAGGAGAATTAGGGTGAGACTGTATTAGCCGAATCAAAAGAGAAAATTGGGCCCTGTGCGAAGATTGCCCCCTAAACAAGGGCTCCCTAACTGAGCGCTGCAACATCAGGAAAGTTATAAAAAAGTATGTGTTATACTGCGAGTAAGTACTAACACGGCTTTGACCATGACCTAAAGGTCACATTGTGCTTCTTTGAAATCATATTTTTCCTTCTCATGTTAGATAGCTCACATTTTAAAAGTCAATGACCATCTCTCCAAAGGGAACCCTGATGGGATCCGAAGCAGCAGTGGTGCGCACGGCGTTGACCCGGTTGGAACGGGCATCGACATGGGTGCTGCAATATTGGCTTGAAGCGACACTCGGTGTACCGTTTACTCGAGTGAGCGATTGTTTGAAACACAAAGACACGGGAGGCGGTTTGCGTTTCATGCAAATTTCATCGCAGATAAACGAGCCCAAGGAGTATATGCACTCATCATGTGGTCGGACGTTGCGGGCGGTGGAGAGATTTAAGCGATAAAGAAGTGCGTTGCGAGCGGGTGGAAGAGCCGGCAGCTGCGGGCACTATGGCGAGCCTGCTTCGAGTGAGGGAGAGAGTGACCTCAGCGCGCCAGCGAGGAAAGCTTGCGACGGGAGCGTGACGTGAACGCGTAGCGGCGGCGTGACCTACATAGCACCGCTCCAACATCGTGGTGAGGGGAACGCGTGGCGGCGTGTTTGCACTTACGCGCTTACGTACGGCGTTACAGAGTGAGTGAAAGAGCTGCTTTGTGTCTAATAGTTTTCTTGCCCCTAAATAAAGAAGCCCCATAAAAAGATATGGTTCACAGGTACATTAAGTACATTTGAACACTGCAAACTAAACCACTCATCGCCCACTATCTCGTACCTTGCATTTTATCATCGCTACTGGCGTTTGTCAATCCAAATGAGCTGTACAGATAATAACAAATCGGGGTTAGGATGTCCTCAGAGATAATTACTATACAGTAGCATAGCGATGGGGAAAACCTATACTTAATTTTGATTAGTACTTTATTAACATTTAATGATTCATTAGATGAACTTGTGTAATCGTGATGTAGAACAAAAACTGGTTAGTGCTTAAAGTGAGAAACATTGCAATTTTGCAGTTTTGTCTTTACAGTTCCGAAGCATCCTTATTCCAAGTGCCATTTATACTGCACAAAAATGGTGACACCAGGGAAAAGAGCTGGATCTTAAGTTCTACATTATTTTTATCAGGGTTCCCGTGAAGTTCAGACCAGCACCTTTGTTTCGTTTTTTTTTTGGAATTGTGGCTGGGCACGTGCCAAATGAAGTTTTCGGAAGAAGGCATCTATGATTTGTCAAATTTTGCCTCTCACAATGGACCATAAAAACATGGGCAATGAGCCTTGTGCGTGCTGGTATGCTTGCTCTACAAAAAAGAGACAGATAGCGAGAGATCAACAAGGCAGATAATCAGGTAGCCTTACCTTTACATTAACGCTACTGCTATTGTGTGCTGGGGTGAGGAGATTAAAGTGAGAAAATAAACCACTTCGGAAAACTAGGATTCTACGCGTTATTATGTACTGGCACTTCTCTAGACAAGGGCACAGTCATAATTTTGTAGATACCTTTAATTCAGCAATATAATGCTCTAGGAAGAGGTGCAGCTAAAAATGCTTTCGTAATAAGATAGACACAATGTTCGTTGCCCATGGCATGAAAATATCTAAAGTAACATTCATCGTTCAATGTTATGATCAAGGTTTTGCGAGTGGTCTTCAGCTTCCAAGTCTGTGGCATGTTTGACTGGCTGCTTTTGTGTAAGTAGCTCGAAGAAAGATACATCCTGGCTGTACTACACGAAAGGGCTACATGATAAAAGGCCTGCACCACCCGCTCACCCTGTTGAGCTGGCCACCATACGCGATAGAGTGGCAGCGCTGCTACTTCTATAACCTGGCAGATGCTTCCAGCTCATGATTCGTACGGATTCAACCCAAGCTATCCATAGTATACGACGAGTGTATCGCTTTACGTCACTCTCTGATGGTATTCACCATATTGCTGCTTCCGCATATATGCGAATATGTGTTCAATGTGTTCCAAGGGCCGCTTTGCCGGACATTGTCAAACTTGATTTGGCTCCCACCCTCAACAGACATCACACCAGCTACCGCATTTCCGTGAGGCCGCCCACAGACAGATACTCAGTTTTAAAAAAAGACTCCGACGTACCACACGATCTCTTATACCTCCATGTAGATCAGACCTCTTTAGGGGTTATACCCGCCGAGAGTAGGCTACGTTGCGGAGGCTTCGTATTGAGGTGGCACTTGCGCCATTCGTGACCATCCTCTGGCCGCAATTGTACCGAGGCCCGTATGGCACATCGTACTCATTTTGTTACGCCCAATCCAGAATGTAGTTGCCTCACGCTTACTGTCTTCTTGCACTGGTCAAAAATTAAGCCGTCGTCGTCACCTCCGTGCAACATGTCTCGGGCCTGGCCAAGCATCCGACTTTCACCGCTGGATTTGTGGACCTTACCATCAATCTCTACTGGTCTTTAATACACGATGCAGACCTGTATGTGTATTTTTGAATAGAAAAATATATTATGCTTATGGGTAGACTTCCGAAATAAAAAAAAGCCATGTGTTGATTCCCTTGCTTACACTAAACAATGTAATGGTAGAAGGGGAACGAATGGAAATATGAAAGAATGTTGAGACAAGTGTTAATACTGGCTGATTTTATGAGGCGGAAAAAAGCAGGAAGGTGAAGAGTGTGGATCCAGATAACGCTATTATGAGTGAATAGTTCTAGTCTCTAGCACGCCGAAGATATGTGTGAGGCTTAACACGTATGAATGTAACCAGTTTAGTCTGGATTTCTTCACATAAGTCATGCGACGTTTCACCTTTTCTATTGGGATAGCAATTATATGAACACTCTCAGCTGTATTTTGCCGCCAGCGTCGGCGTCAGCGTTAGTCACCGAATATGTATACGTATCTATGTATATTAAAATACAAGAAAGAAAAGAAACAGAAAAAGACTCCAGCGTGCGGAATTGATCTTGGGTCCTCTATATCGTGAGTGCGAGGCGTTGACCACTGAGCCACCGAAGAGCACGTCCGAAACCGGTCAAACGCAAGGTACTTATATCTACCACTTGCCGCTGCCCACGGGCACCTCGGGGGGAATTTTTGTGTTTTCAGCATTACCAGCAAGATGATGCAAGGAGCGCACGTTACCACTTCGCGCGGCGGCACGCGCTGTAATCTCCCACGCATACTCTGCCCCGCAGAGAGGAGGGGAGCGACGCTCCCTGACACGCCATTAAATCGCGGTAGGGAGGAGGGGAGCATCCTTCGTCTAGGCTGGCTTCGGGCTTCACCTGGAATGGATTTCTTGTAGTTACCAGGCCCACAAAGGTCACTGCAATAATTGCAGTCTCCGTTTGCGAGAAGCGTGTGCTTTTCAAACACAGTGAAGTAACAACTGAGGCGCTTATTCGCGTGCATTTGTACCTGTAAGTACGTTTCCTGCGTCATTTGTCTTTGAAAAACACAGGGCACGTTTTCATCTGATTTCCATTCTGCGCGGGAGCTTACAAGTTGTCACTATCACTTTCATTGCTTGTGATTTTCAGCGGCTCATGGTTTTCAGCAAACACTCAATGTAGATGGTCCGTTATTACAATACATACAAGAAAAGTGGCTCCGCCGCGGTGTTCTAGTAGCTAAGGTACTTACTTGCTGCCCCGCAGGTCGCGGGATTGAATCCGGCGGCGGTGGCTGCATTTCTCATGGAGGCGGATATGCATTAAGCCTATGTGCGCAGATTTTGGTGCACGTCAAAGAACCCCAGGTGGTCAAGATTTCCGGAGCCCTCCACTACGGCGTCCCTCATAATCATATGGTGGTTTTGGGACGTTAAACCCCACATATCATTCAATGAATCACAAGAAAAGTGAATACTTTAAGAAGAGAATACTTCGTTGCGAAACAAGCCTTAGTATTCGCGGGATATAAACCCCACTCACCACCGGCTACAGCCATTTTGCCATGACGTGTATGACGTCAAGTGCAGCAAAGGAGGGAGCCGCCGTATTCCGCCAGTTTCGGCTGTTGCAAACTCTTTAATTTCAGGACCAAGTTGGATAGAGATAAATCAACTCAATGCCACGCTCCACTGACAAAGAAAAAAAAATTGTTCTCCTGAAGGCAGACACTTTTATAGCTAGTGACAGCTATAAAATACACCAGTGTTGGCAGACTCCGTCAGTGGTTTGTTTATAAAGTATTCAATGATAAATTAGGGGTGCAAGCAGGCACAAAACATCAAATAAACGTAGGCCACTAGGCAGCATGAGGGCCGATAGAACAAGAGTACCTTTTTTTTTTATATAGACAAATCTCTTATTACAGGCTCCTGCTGGTGGGCGGTGACCTGGTGAGAGGCTCCTATTGATGAGCGCCAGAAGGAAACCTGAATGGCGCCTCATTAGGGGGCAGCCCCAAGGCCCCAAGAGAACTCTTGGTGTTCAGGTACGCCCATTGTGAGCCCACAAAAGGCAGCGTGTGTTCTGAGTATCCAGCAGATCGGTGGTCATGGTGGCGCTCAAGGGTTCTCGTAAAATTCAAGCGTTCGCAGCCGACGTCTTCGTTGTCGTAACACCGCGATGAGAGTCGCTTACAATGCAGTAGAGAGGGCCAGCGCTTCTATTTGGAGTGTTCAAACATAACGGTAGTTTGACAGAGATGCATTGCTTAAAATGGGCTGCTTGGTGCCATGCCCATTGCGACCGCTGAATAGTGAAGGAAAAGGACATTTGTACGCCAGGCCTATAAAGCTTGCACAGTGAGAGAAACAGAGTTTTGTTGACTTCAAAAAAACGCGCAAGCGTCTTTGATATATTTACTTTCACTATTACGCACTCGCCCAGGCAGTCACTAATTATGATTTGCCTGTGTTGAAGTATGGCGGACGAATACAATATTGGCAGTGCAAAACAAGTGGAAAAGAAAAAGCACAGAAAAATTTACTTATCATATCTAAATATTTCTTGGTTTTTCTGTCGCGCAAAGATGATGATTTTCGTTCACAACCAATCACGCCGACGCCGGAATTTTTCCAAAGCAAGCTCTTTAATGATATCGCATTAAAGAAAGCACTTATGCGTTTAGGCAACATGGCTTGGTCACGCGGAAGTTTCCTGCGTATGCAAGGATCGATAACCAGTTAAAAGCGCTGCAATTGAACCGCCATACTACAATGTCTCTATTAATATACCCACCCAAAACAGGAAGAAAGCAAAAATATTGGTGGCTTATTCATGCTGACGGAAAAAAACTGGTAAAAATTGTGTATGCAAATAAAAAAGGTACCGAGAAAAACAATCACATCAGTCCTGTTCATATACCCCAGGCTCTTCTTCACTTATTTTTACATCAGAAGTCTTCTAGAAAAATTTGCGGCTCAGATGTGAACGAACAACTTGTTGTGCCCTCTTCCCATTGTTTCCTTAATAAATATCGGTTGTATTTTGAGGCGTTCATCTGGGACCGCCTTCATAAAATGTCAGTTAGCTTACAAGGCAGGTTAAGACACGATACTGCAAATGAAAGCGAGTGCCAGGTACTGTCAACCTTCCTGACTGCTTTAACGAGGCACAGCATAAAGCTGGTGAAAATTCTGACAACGTTTTCTTCATCGCCATACGTAATGAACTTAAAGCGGGTTTTTATGAAACACAACGATGGCTACGGAGCTTGTTAGCGCATAAAAATATGTCCCCGCAACAAAGAGAAAAAAATTTGAGCATATATATGGAGTGAATGATGATGAGTGGGGCGAAGCGACCCCCTGTTCGTCTGTCTGTTTGTCTGTCCATCTGTCTGTTCATCTGTCTGTCAGTCCATCTGTGTGTCCATCCATTCGTCCGTCTGTCCATGCGTTCGATCACCCGTCCATGCGTCCATCCGTGCTTCTGTCCATGCTTCTATTTATCCCTCCATCGATGCGTCCACTATCTGCCAGTCTGTCTGTTTGTCTATCAGTCTGTATGTCTGTTTGTGTGATACTGCTGGTTACGCCTGACGCAAGAGAAGAGTAGGCTAAGAGAGGCTTCGTCTCTAAATGGAAAGCGTGATAGAGTAGTGTGGTAAGATTTGAAGAGCATATTCGTGAGATACCGAAACTGACGAAAGTGACATCTAGCGCGCTACGCGGCTTCCTCTCGTTGTTTAGCTCGAAACAGGAAAATGACCTTGCTTACAAAAGCCAAAAGTTCAAAAGCTGTGCCGCATTCCTTCGCTCATTGGCTATAAGACAATCAGAAATTCCTCTATGAGCTTGAGTAAATGTTGAAACATGAAAGGTGGTGCATGCATCTGAAATTAAAACGAAAATAAAAACACATGAAAGAGAAGGTTATAACACAAACCATAACAAATGGAGCCAGGGATGATGTGGCAGAACTAAACAAGAGAAAAGAACATTAGGTAAAGTTCTTAGCAGAACAAAAACGCTCGACGCTTTGCTAAAGGTTCCGACAGTATTCAACAAAGACCTTTCTGATGACAGCCAGCGACGCATAGATGTACTCGATTGAGTGAACCCAGCACTTCTCTGAAGAAAAAATTACGAATGTAGTTTCGGCGGCTGCCTTTGTTGATCGGGTGTCTAAGTCTCAAAACGCCTCTGACGCCCATTTTTTCGTCATTCGTTATGCCCCGCGCCACTGCAGCTAACTCTACTGCAGCAAACAAACAAATGTTGCGTGAGTATGAACGCAGACTGGTCCTCCTCGACTTCATTGGCGACCCTCTCAGTGTTTTACCACTGAGATACGCCGGTGCTTTGAACTTCTTAGCAAACTGGACTGAGGCATACTTCACACCAGGAAAGGAATGGCGATAGTATGAGTAAAAAGGTGTGTAATAACATTAAAGGACCACCGAGGTTTCACACAATGCGAATAGCGTAACGAATAGATCATCCAGTACTCCAATGCTTTACAAAAGCAGATCTTGTTCACCCATTAATTGTGGCACGTGCCCATATTGGGGGATTGTGATGACTACAAAAGCTTCTGGAATAATTCCTATCGTAGTCAGCTACTGAGTGAAAAAATGTCCAAAGCAGAACCAAGACAAACATAATAACGATCCCACGTACAGTGGTTATTGATGATATGTGATGCGCGAATGAAGTATGTTGATATGTAAATTAAAATGAGCACATCGTTACGAAGCGAACGTAAATTATGCTGTACAGGACTTCCATGTCATGATTATCATGCTTGGACGTGTCATTTACCTTCGTCGTCTATTCACTTCACGTGATACCAAATTCGATATATGTTGAGCTAGTGAAACGGCCGCCAGCATGCTATGAGCGCCGCATGTGGTCATATTTTACATTACACGCACATAATGTTTATCAAGTTTTGACGTGTCATTTATTTTCGTCGTCTATTCACTTCACGCGATACCAAATTCGGCAAACCTGGAGCTAGCAAAACGGCAAGCACGCTATGAGCGTAGCATGTAGTCATGTTTTACATGCCATGAATATCATGATTATTATGTTTGTAAATGTCATTTATCTTGGTCGTCTATTCACTTCACATGATACCAAGTTTGGTATTTGTGGAGATAGCCAAGCGGCGGCGAGTGCGCTATGAGCGTAGCATGTAGTCATGTTTGACATGACATGTGTGCCATATTTATCATATTTGGACATGTCATTTACCTTCGTCGTTCATTCACGTCACGTATTACCAAACTTGGTACGACCTCAAGTGAATCGAGCATGGCATGTAGTCATGTTGTGACATGACACGTATCTCATGATTACCGTGTTTGCACCAGTCATTCACCTTCGTTATCTATTCATGTCCAGTAATATAAAATTTGGTATATGTGAAGCTAGCTAAACGACCGCCAGCGCATCATGACTGCGTCATGTAGTCAGGCTGTTACATAACACGCATAGGCTAATTCTCATGTTTGCACCAGTCACATACCCTCGTAATTTATTCACGTGATGCAATATTAAATTTGGTATAAGTGAAGCTAGTGAAACGTCCGCGAGCGCATAATGTGGTATGCAGTCGTGTTGTTACATCACAGGCATGCTATGATAATCATGTTTGAATATGTGATTTACCTTCATGGTTCAATCCTTTCATGTAAAACCAAATTTGGTGTATATGAAGCGAGAGAGACAGCCGTGAGTGGATCATGAGCGTGGCGTGTAGTCATGTTGTGACCCGACACGCATCTCATGATTACTACGTTCACCCCAGTCACATACCTCTGTCATCCATGCACGTCCAGTAATACGAAATTTGGTATATGTGAAGCTACCGAAATGTCCGCCAGTCAATCATGAGTGTGGCATGTAGTCATTCTCTTACGTGACGCGTATGTGCTGATTATCATGTTTACAACATTCACATACCTCTGTCATTCATTCACGTGATGTAATACCGAATTTGGTATATGTGAAGCTAGCGAAACGGCCGCTAGCGCATAATGGGTGTGGTATGTAGTCATGTTGTTACATGACATGCATGTCACGATTATCATGTCCGGTTATGTCATTTACTTTTATCATCCATTTGCGTCACGTAATACCAAGTTCGATATATATGAAGTTAGCGAAAAGGCCATGAGCGAATCATGAGCTTGACATGTAGTCATGCCATACAACACGCATCCCATTATTATCATGTTTGCACCAGTCATATACCTTCGTCATGCATTCACGTCACGTAACACGAAATTTGATATATGTGAAGCTCGCGAAATGGCCGCGACCGCATCATCAGTTTGGCATGTTGACATGGCTCATGACTTACGGGACATTCATGTCGTGAATTTCTTGTAAGGGTCTGTCACTTGTGTTCGCCATGCAGTCATGTCATACTATACCAGCTTTGCAACTTGTAATGTAAACAAAACCACCGCAAGTGTAACAAGACCATAAAATGCAAACCATGACATTGATGACCTACATGTCGTCATTTTCATGTTATGACTTGTCCATTATGCTCGCCATACAGTCACGTTATCCCCTACCAATTTTGGTATATAGTAGTAGTGAAACAAGCACCAGAGCTATAAGTCGTAAGCAGATAGATAGATAGATAGATAGATAGATAGATAGATAGATAGATAGATAGATAGATAGATAGATAGATAGATAGATAGATAGATGGATAGATAGATAGATAGATAAATCGATAGATAGATAGATAGATAGATAGATAGATAGATAGATAGATAGATAGATAGATAGATAGATAGATAGATAGATAGATAGATAGATAGATAGATAGATAGATAGATAGATAGATAGATAGATAGATAGACACGCTCATTGTCGCCGAAGCTTGCTATCTTATGAGTCAATTCAGGCAATTCTCTCGCTTCAAATAAGAAAGACCGAAATGGCCTGTTAGCCTAACTAGATGGCTGTGTGGTGACCCGAAAGGAGTGCCTGCTTCAACGTTTGCGTTTTTGTTTGAGCCATCGTTTCGGAGAACGAGAGATAAAATTGATATGGAATGAAGTGTACTGAAGACACCTCCAGTAGCGTAAGAGTAACTCTTGCGTGCCTGACCCGAGATACACTGCACCTCCTCCCCTCTCATCCTCTTGACCTATACAGGGTGCCGAAATAGCGAAGACGCAGTAGCATCCACCAAACAAGTAGCTCGGCACAGAACGGAGTGTTCTTTGCCTCCTTCAATCGTCGTCGTTCCTCGTGGCATTGAAGAGAAGCGAAATGGCTGGGCTCTGAGCTCGTTCTTCGAGACAAATGTTTTTTCTTCCACGGGGTTACTCTTAGATTGTGAGAAGCGAGCCACGTGAAGGAAATATGGGGCTCGTATACTTCTGAGTGCGTCACCACTCGCCAACTTTCTTGCTGCAATAAGGTTGCGACGACAGCATGGAAGAAGGCACCTGACTTCCACCAGACACGGTCATTTGTCACCATTCTGTACACCGGGGAAATCTAATATGGCTTCTCGGAGTCAATGCTGTGTTGCTGGCCACTCCGCTTCAGGAAGTTAGCCGTTTCTCGACGCCTCACCAACTATTTCTTTATCTTCCATATTTTCTTCTTCGCTTTGTCCAGTTCTTTTGTACAAACATGTACCCCTTCAAAAGCACCGCGGCGCCATCACTTGGAAAGCGCCGCCATCAGACAACGGACGAGCGTAATTTTTTATCCACATTTTTTATCTTAGGATCAACGAGTGACGAGCCCTTTTTTCATGAAGCTCTGCACACACCCTCGCCGGGGACACTTCTAATTGATGAAATAGAAGGAACTCCTACACTAATATGTGCTTTGCTCTAAAAGAACACAAACAAAAGCAGCGCTAACAACGTTTTTACAGAGAGTGTCTGCGAAAAAAAAAAAGATGTTCCGTCAATGATGGTGAATTGCCTGACCTGATTTATGACTTCCCCGCCTCTGATTATTTGGAAGGAAAAAGTTTCACTTCGGTGGCTGAAGCAATTGCGACCTGAAGAGTCCTTTATCTTCCTAGAGAGATACATTTACCAAAATGTTAAAAATGATTATGTTTTCTAACAAGTTCAGGACTACATGCATTTACTCGGCGAATACAATTCTGCGTCTTCAGCTCAGTCTATTTTAATATAGCGGCGTTGAAGATTAAGCAACAGAGGTGACGAAATTTTCTTATAGGAGACTTAGAAAAAGGTAACGTAGTTGCAAAATCTCCGCGGTAGTTCAGAGACAGTACGAATGTTTAATTAATAAGAGGTGGTGAATCTTACAAGGAAGTGTGGTATGCAGGTGTTAACGAGTATAGAGCGAACACCAAAGAAGCTTTTCGAGTTTCCAGCAAGGGGACTGTTTGTGGGACAAAAGGGGTGAAGACGCGGCTGCGTTGCGCCGAGTAACAGCTGTGCGAATATTGTCAAATCCCCCGCTCTCACTTTTGCTTGTACTTCCTACGCGAAAGTCAGAACTTGTTTAGTTCCCACACGAAAGTGAATTTTATGCCATGGCCCTCCAAAAGAGAAGCACGGCGCAGCCGAAGGTAGCAACATAGCGCATTCCAAGCAGGGTGCATGAAATGCATGCGCACCCAATCTTAACGTAACGTCATGGCCATTTTTGACTGCCTCTTTTGTTTGAAAATCAAACTTTACTGCCATATTCTGCACATATTGCCATAGTTTACAGAAATAAACACGAGTACTGACTTAGAAGTTTCGTAAAAGGGGTTCGAAAGGTAAAGAAAGTTCAAGTTGCCGCCTACTTTGCACAAGCGACAGCTAAAAGGATCCTCCAAGTTCAAAAGCTGCCCAATCACAAATGCGGTCAGCCAGCATTGCTTTACACAGGTTTGATGGCCATAAAAACTACATACGCCTATATTTGAGCCAACACTGCAGAGTGAAAGGCTGTGTGTTGAACAATTTTTAAGTCATGTCATTTACGTTGCACTATATTCCGTCATTACAAATTTTCAACCTTAGGCTTGAATTTTATAAAATTCTCGTGAAGCTGTCAAAAAACGCCTAAGTAGTGTCATCGTCCGTCATCCATAGAGCCATTCATATCGCCCGTATTATGGGCAGTGCAGTGTGTTCTGTAACAACAAGCATCTTGTCTGTTTACCTTATTTTTGTCATAATTTTCTTTTGATCATCGAGAGTAATTTTGAATGTGCCTTACGTGTGCGTGTCTCAATCCTTCAAAATAATTTACAATAGTAATAATAATAATGAAAACCTATAAGGCCTTATAGTCATGGTTTGTAACTCAAGTTCTTTCGCTTCAAATACGTGAAAGAAAAAGAAACATTAAGGAACAAATTAGCAAGTTTGAACAGACGGCCCTTCACAATAAAGAAATTACTTGGACCATGGCCTGAAATGCATCTTCAGAAAAAGCGAAACATCTTCGTGGCAGACTTCTTAGTGGCGACCGGACTGGATAAGCGCCTGTGATAGAAAGCCAGGTATCGACATATATGAAATGTGCTAGTGATTTATATGTGGGTTTAACGTCCCAAAATCACCATATGATTATGAGAGACGCCGTAGTGGAGGGCTCCGGAAATTTCGACCACCTGGGGTTCTTTAACGTGCATCCAAATCTGAACACACGGGCCTACAACATTTCCGCCTCCATCGGAAATGCAGCCGCTGCAGCCGGGATTCGATCCCGCGACCTGCGGATCAGCAGCCGATTAACGTAGCCACTGGACCATGGCGGCGAGGCTGAAATGTGTTTGTGCATATACTGACAGTAGAAAAGGAAGGCTTGCGTGTGAATAGTTTATGACAATGTGAACTGCTGCAACTGTTCATTGGCATGATATTTCAACTGCTTTCAGTGTGCTATTATTTCTTTTTGGATTGTTCATTTTTAGGAACCATTCAGTATTATTCTTTTTTTTTGCTGCAGAACTCATTGATATGGAGTAGCCGAAACAATGTGAACCTCAACCTCTCCACAGCAAAACAGAACAGAACCTGTAGATTAATATCACAGACCTAAGAGACATAAGCTTCTGTTTTATTAAGGAATAACTGTTGACGGAGAGAAATTCAAGGCAAAATAGCATGTTCTGTGATATTGCATTTCATCTAGAGGACATCGGTCATTCTGTCGTTGATTTGTCACCTTATCATTATATTTATTAGTGCATTATTATTCTTCAATGGGCCTATATATGCTACAAAAACATTGACACAATCGAGAAGGGTAGCGGCACTTCTTTTTAAAACAAATATGTCGCCATGTACACCATCCTGAAAAAAAAACTGATTTTGAGACAAAATATTCGGTAGATCCCACGTACCTGGCAATCGCCGTTATGCGAAGCACGCGTAGGCAAGGTGATCATGTTGAATTTTTTTTTTTTGAGCGACACGTCATGAAATGACGCTAAATACGTGTACCAATGTTGAACGCACAGACATATGCTGAATAGTTGCATAACCAGTTGTTTGGAATTGCGCAACGATGCCAACTGGAACATGGGTATTAGCAACACCAGAAGCTGATATAAAGCGCTGTTGCTCACGAGAATGCTGGCCCTGCGGACACTGCTACATGTATCAACGTCAGCGCATGGTAAGAAACCACAATTGACGTCAACCGGACGTGACGGTTGTATTAAAGAGGTGCATTTGCAATGTGTATAAAATTGGACAGGCAGCACTGCAACCTCTATTAACGTTTCACGAAGATTAGCGGTTAATTGAAAAGTAGTTCCGATATCTCGCGTTGCTCTGTGGTGAAATGCTTCATTGCCACGCAGAATTGTTAGTTTCGAATCCAGCACGGACCCTCACATTCCAGCTAGGACCCTGGTTTTAGCTGGGACCCTACCAATGTAGGGTATTTCTTGACACTTGCGCGTTAAAAATGCTCATGTATGTTCTCGTCGTTTCTGGGTAGATACTAAGTATCAATTAGTTATGGCGCATACCTGCATACCAGTGGCACATTCGCATGGGTGGGTACGTGCCACTGTCTGGCCGGAAGTGTTTAACGACGTGCGCGACGGGATTGTGACATTATTCATGTCCTGACAAGCGCGTCATGTTCGTCATACCATCGTACCCTCCCATGCTAATTTTGATTCACACAAAGTTAAGGGAGTAACCATGAGAGCGCCCAAACGTAAGCGGCTAGATAGATAGATAGATGGATAGATAGATAGATAGATAGATAGATAGATAGAGAGATAGATAGATAGATAGATAGATAGATACGATCAATGTTGCCTAAAGTTCACTAAGAAATGCTGTGTATTTGAAACGAAAACATGTGCTGATAATTATCTTACTTGATACTATATATCATGCGCTGAGACTGTTTTTCAGATGTGAAATATGGGTGTAACGGCGAAATCGTCAAAATACCTTAGTACAGTAAACTACAGCCTTTAATGTCCAGCGCAATTTGAGACCGACTTTTTCATCTCTCTTGCTCTTTTTTATTCGCTCACTTACGTAGCCACACTTGCACTTTACCCATGTATGCGTGGGACAGACGCAAGGTGTCATCAGTATTTGTCAAATCAGTGTTAGTGAGGTTGCTTGCGTGTACATGAAGGGGGGTGTGGTCTGGTATGAGGCACACTTTCCTAGACGGTTGAACTTTGATTCGTTACTGCATAAGGCCTCGTAGCCATGGTCGGTATTTGAAGTCCTTAGCATCAGGTACCTCAAAAATTCTCACATGGCTCACTTCCCCATATATATATTCGAAGGAAGCCAGCCTCTGAATATATTACATAAAAAAGTCAATGATCACTTTCATACTTGCTGGAGAGTCTGGTGTTTTTCAAAACAGGAACCGTGAAACAAGAAAGCCTCAATTGACGTTTCTTATTTGCAGTGTCAAATTGTCTAGACGCATGTCTTCTCACTCTATGATGTTTATTCCCCAGTCTTCTGGGTATGTAAGATGCGAAGCTCAAAGAGATAATGTGCGAGAATCTGTGAATTTACTTTTTTTTATTGAGTTTAAATATTGATTTTTCATTTTTTTTACTTCTTCTTACAATCACTGCAGCCTTTTTTACCTTAAAATTTACAATACATTTTCAGACAAGAGTACAGATGAGATGAGAGAAATGTAGGGATAATTAAAAATTAATACTGTAAACATTTGGCATACATGCACTTTTTCACCCTAAGTAAACCACATTAGTGCTTAAAATATATACGAATAAAGCAGGCGCTACAGTATAAAGCAATCACTATAGAAAGACGGAATGAGAGCCATAAATCTGGCAGGTTAGCACAAGCTGGTGAACTATGCCCGAGGAACAGCGCTCGTGAATAGTTTACTGAACATAGGAAGGACGGCTACATTAGACGTTGACAAAATTTTTCTTTCGCAGTAAATTTTGAACTAAACGTACACTATATCTCGCTCTCTGTCAATGCAGGTATGCAATTCTCACAAGTATGTAACACGCTCTCCTACAAATACATGAAAAACTGAATTACGGAGTTGACCGGCCTGCACCTAGAAAGCTTGTGTTATGTACTCATCAGCCATTTATTTATCTTCTTTTTTTTCATATATCACATTCACTCAGTCAACTCAGATGCTATGTTGGAAACAAACTTTGTATTCTATGAAGGTTACTGAAAACGTTGCCATTGGGAAGAAAGCATAACTAAATGCAGCCAGCTTTTTGCAAAAAGGACGATTTCACTTATCATGCTAGAATAACAGCGGAAACATCTGTCGATGACAAATAACATTGACAAATAGTTGTTTTAGATGGTTTTGCAACATTACTAAGCTGTCTAGTTGAACTAGTAAAGTCTTGGCGAGAAAAAAAAAACACACATTGGCAGGGACAGCTTACATTATACATGCGGGGGATGTGTAGCCACTGCTTGCGCGAGAGAGTTGTTCGATAGCTGATAGTTGCGATAGCTGCCCGGTTACTGGTAGTGTCGGCGACTGCAGTAGCAACGTGCTTTAGCAAGAATCACTTTACCTGGTTGCCTTCTGTTTTATGCAGCGTACGCATATATATATGGTAAGTGGCTGCTAAATAAGCTGTCATAGTGACGACAAACTTCATGCAAAGCTCTATGTACTATCGAGTATCGACGCACAGTAAGATAATCGTTCATATATAGCGCCTGACAGGTTTCTGCATATATAGTTCATCTCTATATCAAAATATATTGTAGTTTAGCGCATTATGTACTACAATGTATATGAACATCTTAACGATGTTGTACACTGGAAGGCAACGTGCTTTATTAGTTCGCATGACCATATTTCCTGCGTCAGGAAATTCTCGTCAGCTGTGGTCACCTCGGCACTTTATAATGTCAATTCTCGTTGCACTTGGAGAAGAAACTTTAGGTTTGGATGAGGGCTCAAACACGGATCCATTCAATAAAATTATAGAATTGTCGACTTTGACGAGTGAATCAAGTTCTCAACAACGATCAGTTCTCTTTGACGAGTCTACAATTCGACTCGTCGAAGTCGAATTGTCGACTTGAACGAGTGCATCAAGTTCTCATCAACAGAAATGCCTTGGAGGCCTTCATCGCATGTCATTTTGTAGAGGTATACCAACAAGTACAAAGACTCGGGAAGCCAATGCCACGGTCAATTTCGGGAGTATACCTCGTGTCACCATTTTTTATATATATGCTGTCACGATGGTCCAGCGATTCTGATTTCCTATCACGTGGATTTGATGAATACAGTCTACACTGACGCTTAGAACAGCCAGCTTAAAGGCGGCACTTTGGGGGAATTTCTAATCTTGTTGGTCAGAGAATTATATTTGTTTGATAACAGTTACAATGCGTGAACTATATCACTGCATTATGAACACTCTGTGGTTCGTTTCAAAGTGAACCAGCAGAAAAACGATAATCCAAATGAAGAGTGAAGAAGTGAAAACCAATTGGGAGTAACAGGTGTACAAAGACTTCACAGGCAGCACAAATGAATACTTTTCTAGAAGCGTAGCAATCGTTGTTTTGAATAGATTGTGCTGTGCGAACAAAAATGGAAATTCGAACTATCACAATTTTTTATATCTCTCATGTGCGACGGAAGAAATTTGCAACTGCAATGCGACAAATTGAACTTCTGTTTTCTTTGGTATAAAAATAAAGCAATTTCTAGAGCCCCACTTTAGAGAGTATTAACTGGAGACTCTTCTGCTGCGCAGTGTATTGCAGCAAGCGTGAGCTGTAATAGTATCACACTATTAAGCCAAGCATATCTCGTTGCACTGTCGGGTACGGTGGCCACGCTTGAGCAAGAAATGCATGAATATTCCGTAAGCTTCGATTTATTGCTTTGGAGTTTCTCACTTTGACGCGCATCGTATAGTAATGTCTCGGTATTGACTAGTACAACTAAATAAATTGCTTTTTACTATCAAACTGCGCACCTGGATCTTCCGCTTGATTTCGGAGTGCAAATTTTTTGTTCGCTTGTATACGAGTGAATCGACACCAGGCTCTGTACATTCATGGTCCATTTCGTCTACTGTACGTATATACCGAGCGCTATGGGTTATTTTCACAAAGGGGCCGTTACTTCTTCCGCGGCAGTGCCGTCTAGCGTCTGCAATGTTTCCCCGCCATGTTTGTGCGTGCAGATCTGCGGCGTTGTATGCAGCGCATGCACTCAGTACACCGAGTAAGGTGGTTCTTTGCTGTACAGGGTCAAAACACGACAACGCTTCGCGAGTGTAAAGGCGTGGGGAAGTAATCGCCAGAGGATCAGCTTCGAAATGGCTGAGCCAGAAAGCAGCGGTGACCCACAAGACGTTCCTGCAATGGTGCCGACGATACGCAGGAGGTTAGCACAACTTTAATGGACTCCAAGAAGCACGTGTAAATGGCTAACTGGATAGTATGTCTTGTTATATCTGGACTTGTGTGGTTTTGGGAGCAGGGTAGCGTTAGATTTTCTGACGACTCTCGATTTAATCAGTGAAACGTAAATGAAGACGAACTAATACGTACGCTGTTGCCCTGGACGCTGGAGTTGAGGTGCGCACATTAGTGTTTAAAATGACTCTCGCATTTCTTTAAGCTTAACGTAAATTTAAAAGTTCTAGCAGGTCCTGTGGTTCCACTCAGAACGTCAGAATACAAAGTTTATGAAACAAAAGTATTCGGAAGGAACACCAGTGCATTGGTTCATTCGTGTTGTGAAATCTTGGGTCTGGCTGTTGCGCAGAATAACAAACAGATGTACGACGAATGAACTCGAAGTTCCGCTTCAAAGAAACACAAAAGAAAATGAAAATAAACGTCTTGCACATCTGAAAGCATCACGCGGCAAAGTTCGCTTCAGTGCGAGCAGCACTATTGGAAATACGCCGAAATTAAGTGCAGCCCTTGTTGGTATTGTTATCAATGTTTGTTGTTTTTTATGAGCATATAGACGAGTGCACACGTTCAGGTAATAACGATTGTTTGTCGATTATTCACAACACTAATGCTGCCTGGACAAAAAAATATACGGTTCACATGAAGCTGCCCCAGGTATCGTCAAAATAGCGACAAATCGAGAAATGGCTTGCCATTGAAAAAAAAAAACGTTAAAAGCACGTTCCTGAGCCAAATAACACTTAGGTCGCGTGGGCCTTTCTGTAATGCAGCTTGAAAAGTGCAGCAAATGCTCATACGATAAATTTCAAAATGCACGCGTTTAGGTTTCAGTAGCCAAAGGCATCGAAGCTTATCCGCTGTTTTAAACAAATGAGTAGTGTTGAGGCTACAACAGAAGAAATCTGGGAGAAACATATTGCTAGCTGTGTTAACCAGCCGCTTTCACATTGATTCTCTTTGCTGCAGATTATTAAGTATACGAGCACCCAAGCGAAATCACAGGCTGGCATATTGAAAAAAAATGGTCACAAGGACAAACACCATATGCAATAACATGTTTGACGGAGAAGCTCTGTGACATAGATTAGTCATTTTGAAGATAGTTACACCTCGCATGCACGCGTCGGCTGTTAGCGTTATGTGCTTTCGATAGTAGTTGTGCCAGTCAAACACAGTGCCGTGATAGCCGGTCAACCTACTCTCGTCTAGTATTCCAATTTTAGGCAGCATAACTACATTAGCGCGAGCAAAAAAAAAAAAAACACATTAACCTTGAGGTGCCCCGCATGCAAAACGTGGCAGTCTCCACACACCAGCGGCTGTGGCGAACGCTGGTTGAAGGGGGAGGGGGAGGAAAATGCAGATGTTCAAGGCTACGCTCCTGCCCTCCATGAAAACGGTCTATAAATGGCGTGCATCAAGAGCAACACGTGAAAAAAAAAAAAGGAGGAACGAGATCGCGAAGCATTCATATACATATAAAGGCCACGATGAAAATGCATAAAGGGACGCGGAAAACTGTCCGGGCTGGGGCAATGTGCTGTGTTAAGCGAACATCACCATTGTAATTCATTCATACGATCGCTATCAGCGAGTGGTGTTCGTCGGCGAACAATGACGGTGCGGATTTTAGGTTTCCTGTCGAGACTCCACGACAATCTCGGCTCTTTTTCGGGCCCTTATTCATGTTTCGTTAGGCTTCGCCAACGGTAAAAAGGAGAGCGCGGAACAACGTGCATAAGCGTGCGCTTTATCGTGAAAAAGGAGGACTCCCTGAGGTTAAATTAACGCTGCAATTATTTCTGATACGTTCGGAAAAAAAAAGAAGAGAAACCTCGGTACTAAAAATCAGAATATTATTCAAAAGGAAGAATTATAAAAAAAAAATAAAAACGACTTTCCAACAACAAAAAAGAACCTCCCTGAACGTTCTCCGTCCTATCCCGCTTCAAGAAAGAAAGTACGACTGCTTCTCCAAAAAAAAAAAAACAGCGTATTGCCGGCGGAAAGAACAACTATTCTCTTGAAACTAGCGGATGTATAAGCAACACCATGTAATTCTGTGCAGCGTGGAGTAGTATTGATTATTCAAAAGGCTGCTGCTCGAGAGCATGCCCGTACACTTTACTATATGTGCCAACGCGTCTACGGGAACCATCATTCACACCCTTTCGTCATCGGCATAAGCTCAGATGCAACTATTGTGTCACTGTACGGAATTCGTAAGTTGAGAGGTACAGAAACTGAGCGCTAACGTCACCCACACTGGCAGGTGACACTAAAATAGTATCAGAACTAAGGACCCTGACGTCGGAAATGATGAACATACTAGGACGCTACCTCATTCGCATGAAGATGCATGCCATCAAAGTATGTGCAGGTGTGTCGTGTTGGCCTGGTCGGGATGCCTCTTCAGTGCAAAAGAACACAAGCGAAGGAAATGAAGAGGAAAAAGCGAACGAATGCTCCCTAGAACCGATCAAAGATGAAGTTTAGCGACGCATAGGAAGAATAGAAAGTGGGGTCCTGAAACAAGAAGGGATGGGAATAGTGAGATAGAAGAGCAGGGATGAAAGAACAGCAGCTAACGCCTTCCTCGCAGCGTTGCATCTGCGTAAGCGGCTTGCATTCAACGCCGTTGGCACGGAAGTGGGCGCCTAGAGATGGTATACGAATATTTGAATGCTAGTTGTCCAGATAGAAATAATATACACAAAGGAAGCGGAGTGCAGCCACGGAGACAAAATAGAAAGGAATGCCAAGCTAACGCATTCGCTAAATAAATACGAGAAAGGTCTTAAGGGTACGCGCCAGAGAAAAGACTTAGGAGAAAAAAGGAGAGGCTGAGAGATAAAATTTATGCTCTGCTCTGCCACTGGAATGGTCCAAGGGGGGAATAAAAAACCAACCGCCAAATGAGGAATTTACAGAAAAAAATGCATATATACGAAAAAATGACGTCATTAGGGCTATCTTGAGTCTCTTTTTGTCGTGCTTTCTGTCCAGAAGGTTGCCTGAGAAATAAGGATTCCTTAGGCGCTTTATGCTATTGGTCCCGCAGTTTCGTTTTGTTCACGCACTTTTGCTTTATCCACGAAGCGCTGGCATTTTAGGTATACTTCGCGTTTAAGCTTTCTTTTTATGTCTTTCTTTCTCGGTCTGTCTCACTTCGTTTTCTTACCGACGCGTACTTTCTTTGCGAGGCAGCTTTGAGTTTGAATATCCCGCTGCCTTCTCGCAACATTTCTTTTCGGTACCTCCGGAGTTTTCAAGCAGACCGCTCAACGGGGTTGAAAAGCTACAGCTATGTTTTTAGGAAGTGTTCCCCTAAAACATAAGCACTCGAGGGCCTCTTTCACTCAGGATGTTGGAAACGATGACAAAGTACAAAGAATATAAGGAAATCAAGGGTCGAAGATGATCAAAACGAATGATTAAGAACGAACAACGCAAGTAAAAAATGGTGTTTGAGGCGAGGTGCGTATACACTTTGAAAGAAGAGTGGCTCGAAGGAAGAGTGACCAGAAATATATATATATACATAAAGTTTGCAATTAGGTTTATCTTGCTCACTTCTAAAACACAGGCACGTAGAAGGAAAAACATGAGAACACACCACAGCTCCCCTGCGATCCCTATAATTTGCAAGCTTTCACAGGTAAACAGTGAGATGAACCTTCTCAATATCAAAACAGCAACTATATAGCAAAGCAAATATAACGAGCACCGTACAACCCCGCGAACTCTTGTCGAGATCCTAATTAGCACTGACAGCAGATTCAATATGCTGATGGCACCCCAGCTTCACCGCAAACAGGCGCCTTAGAGAACAGCTACGACACAAGAACAAGAAACGACAAAACAAGCTGACCAAATTTCAAGTTTAATGAAAACAACTCGCAGCGAACTAAGGCGCTGTCGCCGAGCAACTCCAGCGGCGCTGTCGCATGCATGACAGGTTGTGGGCCATCGTAAACCAGAGTCTTAATCCCTACCAATATCTGAATCCCTATGTTTATTCAGGCTGCCTCAGCAGGGATCGCAGCGGAATGAAAAGATTCAATCTCAGCTGAAGCCGTAAATAAGTGAAACACGCAAGACATTCATATTTAGGCTGCATGCGGTGTGAATACGCGTACATCATCAGAGCTCTGTGTTTGTGTTGTGGTCGTCTCACAATATGAGTGAGGTGCGCAATATTCCTTGAGGTGCTCTACCTAGTTTTTTTTACGTGTGGTTCAAACTTCGCGCTATACTCTAGCCAGAAAATAGTGATTTAGAGTCGGGAGGGTTTGCAATTTCAAGTGATCAACGTTCTCATTTTTCCTGGGACATTGCAAAGCTATCAAAACATGGCCATTGATTAATACTGTGGAATCCAGAAGAAATTGATCACTGAAAAAAGAAAGTTTTCAACATTTCCTTTAATTTAAGACTTTATCGCTCTCATTTTGTATACAATATTCTGCAAAATAGTGACTTTTTTTTAATTTTCACTGTTTTTTTTATTTTACAAGACGTCCACAGAGCTTTGCGTTAGGCATGCATTGACTTGTTTTTCTCTGCGTCGTCCTCATAGCAGGATGCATAGCTCAGCCTTAAGCTTACAAATCAAGTTTGCATTAACATAAAACTCATCAAACTGTGGTCAGGGAGAAAGCTGCTGAATACCATATATTACCCCAGTTCAGATAGATGGGAACTCTGCAGAAACAGGGAAGACGGAGTTGTTGCGTGCTTCGCTTAGAATTTTCAGCGATTGTCTTTGGCGTTTCTTATGATTTGGCGCCTGTGTCTGTGACTGCATCATTCGTATAGCCGAACTGCACTTAAAAGGACCTGTGCTAGCTCCTTCAACAGCCACCCCAAGATGGATTTTAAGCCCATTTTATGCTTGAGCTGCGGTTTCCTGTTTCACAGTGCGGTGGCCCGTTCTTCCGTGGAACGAAATTTCTAGAAAAAAAAAACACAGCGTATCCACGGAGTGAATGTAATGAGTGAGGCGAAACGTCCGTCCGCCCATCCGTGCTTCCGTTCGTCGGCGCGACCATTCATGCATCCATCCATGCATCTGCCCGTCTGTCCATGCGTCCGTTCGTGAGTCCGTCCATCCGTCTGTCTGCCCGTCTGTCCATGCGTCCATTCGTGAGTCCGTTCATCCATCTGTCTGTCTGTCTGTCTGTCTGTCCGTCTGCCCGTCTGTCCGTCTGTCTGTTCGTGTGTCCATCCGTCCATACGTCCGTGCGTCTATCCATCCGTCCGTCCATCTGCAAGTCTGTCTGTCCATCCGTCCGTGCTTTCATTCAGTGAGCACTCCAAGTACCATCATATTCCATCTCGCATCCCCTGTGGCACATGCCCGTCCTAGAGTGAGTATGTGCCACCGGTGACTACGTAATACTACATACATACAAAGAATGTACAGACCCACGCCTGAAGGAGCTTCGCCCCTAAAAACTTACAGTAGCATCAACCGCGACCCTTTGCCTCTGCCTTCTCTCCCAGCAGCTACAAAAGTGCCTCTAAGATGTCCGCCAGGCAACTGGACAGAGGCAGACTCTCTCGCGGCTCACGAGAGAGGGTGCACTAGTGTCGTCGTGGAGCGCGCTCTGGCTTCGGTGGCCATGGTAGAAGCAAAATAAAACAAGTGACGGAGGATGATCAAGATGGCGCTACCAAGCACAGGGGAGAAAAGGAGCCAGCAAACTAACACGAATGGCGCTTATTTAGTTACTTCTAGGAACTTCACGACGGAAGAGGCAGTTACGCCATTAATGCCTGTATCGAGCAACCGGAGAAAGAAATGCCACGCGGACACTCATTTGTACCTTATCGGTCAGTCATACCTTATCATTTATTTATTTATTTATTTATTTATTTATTTATTTATTTATTTATTTATTTATTTATTGTACCCTCAGGGCCAGAGGCATTGAAGAGGGGAGTGGGTTTACAAAAAAATGGATTCAGAAGGTGAGTAAAGGGGAGTACAGGATTCAACGTTTACTGAATAATCAATTTTAGCTGATAACAAAGTTAGGACACAAAAGTAGAACAAAAGAGATCTGGTGCACATATTTTAAATAATCCTAGTATACAATTCTAGCTACAAAACACATCAGAACACGCAAGAACATAAAAAAACGAAAAAGGCACACGTAATAAGTAACCTCAGTTTACAATGTTTGTTAGTGCAGCGCGAAACAGCTGATAATCAGTAATCGCAGCAGTCGCTCCAGGAAGCTGGTTCCAGTCTTTGCTGGTGCGTGGGACAAAAGATTCTGAACACGTAATTGTTTGGCATATAGGTACACCAACTTTGTGCGCATGATCGATGCGAGAGGACACGTAGGACGGTGAAAGAAAAAGATTAGCACGAAGGTGGGGGCTATTATGGAAGATTTTATGATAAAGGCACAGGCGAAAAAACTTACGACGAGAAGAAAGGGAAGTCAGCTGCAACGAGTTTTTCATAGCTGTAACGCTTGCTGTTCGATCGTAATCGTGTAGGATAAACCGGGCAGAGTTATTTTGGACCAGTTCGAGGGCTTTGATCAGATAAACCATGCTGGGATCCCAAACTGAAGCTGCATATTCTAATTTACTTCTAACCAAGTTCTTATACATCAGTAGTTTTAGAGAGGCAGGTGAAGAAGAAAAATTGCGACGAAGATAGCCTAACATACGGTTTGCATTGTTAATAATGTTGCTTATGTGAACGGACCATGTCAGGCAAGAAGTAATGTGTACACCTAAGTACCGGTAGGATGAAACACTATCGAGTAGAACATTATTAAGATGGTACGAGGCGGGAGTGGTTGAAGTTCGACATACGCGTAAAACTTTACACTTTTTAATATTAAGGTTCATTAGCCAAAGACTGCACCAGTTTGAAATAGCGTTAAGGTCGTTTTGTATAATACTAACATCGCTTGTGTCGTTAATTTCACGAAATATCACACAATCGTCAGCGAACAGGTGTATGTTTGATGAAACGCAATCAGTGAGGTCATTGATGTAAATTAAAAATAAGAGGGGGCCCAGGACTGAGCCTTGGGGTACGCCCGAATTAACAGAACATTCTAGGGAATTATATGAGTTGGCTGCAACAAACTGTGTACGGCCACACAAAAAGTGTTCAAGCCATTTAAACACATCACGATCAAGGTTAAGTTTGCTAAGTTTCAGGAGCAGGAGATTATGGGACACTTTCTCAAAGGCTTTTGCAAAATCTAAAAAAATACAGTCCGCTTTGGAACGACGGTTAAGAATGCGGTGAAGCTGGTGTGTAAAAGACAGTAATTGGGTTTCACATGAAAATCCCTTTCGAAAACCATGTTGTGCATCCGTGAAAAATGAATTGGATTCGAGAAACGTTACGATGCTTCTGTACAAGACATGCTCCAAGACTTTACAAGGAATGCTCGTAAGGGGTATAGGGCGGTAATTTAAAGGAGATTCTTTGCTACCTGATTTGTGAACGGCGACCACCTTACCGATTTTCCACTGGATGGGTAGGGACCCGCTGTCAATGGATTGTTGAAAAAGTTTGGTAAGAAGAATTGAAGAATACGAGGCCGTACCTTGAAGAAATTTAGAAGTTATAAGATCGACACCTGGGCTTGAAGAGGGCTTAAGTGACTGTATTATTTTAGAAATTCCCCGAGTGTCAATAATAATTGAATTCATGAGTGGATAATCGTGCAGCTTTGGGGAAGGAATAGATGTACTGGAAGAAACCACAAAATTACTACAAAAAAACCTGTTCAGGACAACCGGACACTCATTGTCGGGAATGGATTCGTCATTATGGTCCAGCAGTTTAATTGACTCAGTCGTGCTTGGATTAATTACACGCCAAAAGCTTTGAGGGTTGTTTAGAAGCAGGCTAGGTAAGGTACTCTGGAAAAAGTTGGATTTTGCATTTTTGACAGCGGATACATAGGAATTGTTGGCTACTTTGTATGCAACCCACCGAGCGTTCGTGGGCAGCAGTTTCGCTTTACGGT
Source organism: Rhipicephalus microplus (assembly GCF_043290135.1). Lineage (NCBI taxonomy): Eukaryota > Metazoa > Arthropoda > Arachnida > Ixodida > Ixodidae > Rhipicephalus > Rhipicephalus microplus. Next base: position 185,076,733 of record NC_134700.1, on the reverse strand, counting down.
AAAGTCGCTTCTTGCGGTTTGATAGACGTTTTAAGTAGGCATTGTACCATGGAGCTCTGGCATGCGAAGTTTTGTACCTTATCGGGCAACTTGAACTTTGTAAATGGTAGTCTTCACTATTATCAATTGTCACAACGACTAAAACTGACGCAATATTGAACTACCAGAGTAGCTTTCCTCTATTTTTATTTTATCTACTTGGTATGCTTGTTATAAAAGTTTATGGCACCAAAGTATAAATAAAATACATTACTGTTGCAGTAATTACTGACACGCAGTTATGCTACCCTAAAAATATTAGTTGCAACATACATCAATTTTTAACTACCAAAGATCGCGCATGAGTAAGCATGGTCTTACCATAAGCAACAAAAGTTTTTTTTTAGATTTTCTGTCACTTATTGGTCATAGTGTTTCAATCAAATGAGTAACAACGCTTTTTGTTCCATGTCAGCGCAATGACTTCTGTTCTCTAGTGTAAGATGCATTGCATGATTGTCTTATGACTAAATTTTCTTTGTGTGATAGAAATATGTTCTTGCAACGAAAGAACGGGATTTCATCAGCACATTGAATCCAGTTATAAACTAGGAGAGTGAGTGAGTGAGTATGAACTTTATTAAGGTCCTGAGAGGAAAGAAAGCGGTGCCGAAAGCCCCGCCATCAATCCGGCGGCTCCACCCAGGTCGGGACCGGTAGACAGAGTCTCTCGGCGACGGCCCGGGCCCTCTGGACAGCCTTGAGCTGGGCGATGAGCTCTGTGCTTCGAAGGGCGGAGTCCCAGGAGGACTGGTCAGAAAATTCTGTACCCACGTTGGCAGGGCACAACCAGAGCATGTGGTCGAAATTGTTATACTCGTTTCCACAGTGTGGACATGCAGTGGACAAGTCCGGATTAATCCTGCTTAGTGTCGTTGGTGTGATGTATGTACGTGTCTGCAATTGTCTGTAAGTGATTGCTTGTGCTCTGTTCAGATCTCTGTGAGGAGGAGGAAAAGTTCGACGTTCTAATCTATGATGTGAGGTGAGTTCGTGATATGATACAAGTGGGTCTTTGTAATCGAGGTTCCTGCAGGCTGCATTTAAGCGAGGGGGCGAACCACTGACGCGGAAAGTGAGCTCTCGCGCCAGTGTGTGTGCCCGCTCGTTTGGGTTGCCAGCAAAGCCGGAAATGTTTCCCATGTGGGCTGGGAACCATGCGATGTGTGTAGACCGAAAGTTTTCCTCCTTCGTCTCGTGGTTGAAAAGCCTGTTAACGACCGCAGCTGCCTTCGAAGAGACTAGGGCCGCCGAAAAAGTTCTTATAGCTGTTCTAGAGTCCGAGTAAATGACAGAGGCTTCAGTGCAGCTTCGAAGGGCTAGCGCAATGGCCATTTCCTCTGCTTCGTGGGTGAAGTTGGTAACTACCGTGGCTGCGTTGACGAGCGAGCCGTGGGCGTCCACCACAGAGACTGCATAGGCACCTCGATTCCAATATTTTGCGGCATCAACGAAGAGGACCTGCGTATCGTTGCACATGATCTTGGCGAGTATTGCCTTGGCTCTCGCTTTTCTTCGTCCTTCATTGTGGGTTGGGTGTATGTTTCTGGGAATCGGGTCAACTGTTATCGCTTTCATGGCTTGTGTGCAAAGTTGGGACTTTTCTGGCGGCATGAAGAAAGGCTGAAGACCGGCTTCAAACAATATCTCGTTGCCCGCCTTTGAGAGTGAGAGCCGACTAATCTGTGCATGCCGCTGTGCCTCAAAGAGTTCGGTAGCTGTATTATGCAGGCCCAATTGTAAGAGTCGTTCCGTACTAGTGTTGCGAGGGAGGCTCAGGACCCTTTTCAATCCTGTTCGAATTAATGTATCAATTTTGTTGAGCTCTGTCTTCTTCCAGTTGAGGAAGGGGGCGGCGTAAGTCACGTGGCTGATGAGAAAGGCGTGAAATGCTTTCATGAGGTTGTCCTCTTTCAGACCAGCCCTTCTACTGTTGACCCTTGATAATACCCTGGTGAAGTTGAAGACACTTTTCTCTATACGTTTGAGGGCCTCCGCGTTGTCACCGCTGTAAGCACCAACTACCATGCCCAGGACCTTGATTGTGTTACATATTGGGATACTACCTCCGTCCTTGGTGTGTAGGTGAACGGGGAGGGAGCTAAGGAGCTGTCCCTTTCTGGGGCCGTGTTTACACAGAAGGAGCTCTGATTTGCTCGTAGATAGCTTCAGCCCCGTATTTTGTAGGAAAGCTTGTGTGGTGTCTAGGGCATGTTGTAGGTTCTGCTCCAGGGAGCCTAGTGGGCCACTTGTGGACCAGATGGTAATGTCATCTGCGTAAATCACGTGTCCTACCCCATGAACTTTCGAGAGTCGGTTCGCCAGATCGTGCATTGCGATGTTGAAAAGAAGTGGCGAAAGCACTGACCCTTGGGGGGTGCCGACGTTTCCCAGCTTGTGCTTACGGCTTCTGATTTGTCCGATGTTTATGGTAGCCGTACGGTCCGCCAAAAACGATCTGACATAGTTGTGAAATTTTTCTCCGAGATGTAAACTGGAGATTTCGTTGAGGATATGTTCGTGCCTGATCGTATCGAAGGCCTTCGTTATGTCGAGCGCCAGGATGCCCTTTACGTCCCGTGATTTATTGTCTATCACAGCACTCCTGATAAGGAGCATGGCATCTTGTGTTGATAGTGATTTTCGGAATCCTATGAGATTGTGGCGAAAAAGGCTGTTTGCTTCGATGTGCTCTGCAATTCTATTGTGAATGACATGTTCGGCGACCTTTCCGAGGCACGAAGTAAGGGATATTGGTCTCAAGTTCTCGGCATGGAGCGGTTTTCCGGGTTTGGGGATGAGAATTATATTGGCAGTTCGCCATTCATCCGGTACGCGGCCCGCCGTCCATACCTCGTTTATTTTCTTTGTAATGATTTGTATGGCTTGGTTATCTAAGTTTCTGAGAAGTTTGTTAGTTAATCCGTCTGGACCAGGGGCCGAGCGGCCGTTAAGGCCATGAAGGGCGTGCACAATCTCTGAGACCTCGAATGGACGATCCAGTGAGCGTTGAGGTGTCCCCTTGTACTCGCATGCCGGGTCGTCCCAGGGGACTGATTTGCTTTCTGTCGGCAGGTATATGTCTGCCAGGGTGTTAGCAAAGTCCTGAGGACTAGTGCCTTCAATCGTGTGCAGGTGGACGAGTCTGTCGAGCATTATTCGAGCATTGCTCTTGGTCGGTTTGTTGCTGTCGGCGAATAGGTTTTTGAGGAGGCTCCACTTGCTTCCCCGTCTCATTTTACCATCCGCCTCATTACAAACCTCATCCCATTGTTGCGCACTCAGCTCTCTGGAATGTTCTTCGATTTTTTTGTTTATTTCCCTTAGTTTAGATCGCAGCCTCCTGTTTAGCTTCTGCTTTTCCCATCGTCGTCTTAGCGCATTCTTCGCCTCCAGGAGGTGTGCGAGTCTGGAGTCCATGACTGGAACCTCCAGGTCCAAGGTTATTTCTTTAGTGGCTTTTGCCACCGTACTTTTCAGATTTTCCAGAAGCTCTTCAAAGGTTTCCCCTTGGCTGTCCTCGCTACCCCTTATTCTTCGGAAAAGGTCCCAGTCGACGTATCTGTACGTCTTAGGCGGAGCGGGTGTGATACGGACGTTGATTTCTAAGATGAAATGGTCGCTGCCAAGGTCCTCTTGCAGATTGTCCCATGACCCTTCCGCGTTTCCGAGGAACGTCAGGTCGGGGGTGGTGTCTCGCTGAACAGAATTGCCTCTGCGTGTCGGAAACCTTGAGTCCGTGATTAACTTCAAGTTGAGGTTGTTTGCACACTCCGCAAGGTTAAGACCTTTCCTGTCATTGGTACTGTAGCCCCAAACGTTGTTGTGCGCATTGAAGTCGCCTGCAACGATCAACGGCCGGTCCTTGGCTTGCGACACCGCCGATGACAGGAGTTTGGTAAAGTTCCTGAGTCGGTCGGTCGGAGAACTGTATACGTTCAGTATGTAAAGGTGAGCTTTAAGAGTTCGACTCGGAATGATTTCTGTTATCATGGATTCCAGGCCTTTCTTGTATGTCGGGGTGTCCCTTTCCATAAAGCTGATGTCCTTACGGATGAGGGTGGCAATGCCCCTGGCTTGTTTGAAGTCGGGGTCCAGGGTTGGCCTGGAAACCCTGTACCCCGAAAAGGACATGTTTTGAATGTACTTTTCCGCCCCGCACTCCTGTAAAATGATGACATGTGGTTTTTCTTTACATGATCGTACTAATTGCGTTAGGTTAGCTTTCTTTTTGTTGAATGAATTACAGTTCCATTGCCAGATCTTGAAAAATTGTGGTGTGCTATCCATGGTGCTGACTTGGCATGACCCCCTGTGTGTTCGCTTCACCTATTGGACCTGGTGGCTGAGGGGATGTCGGCAGCGCAGGTTGGGGTCCCTGGGAAGACATGGACCCCGGGTCCGGCGTGGGAATTCTTCTCGTGGCTCTGGGTTGAGCAATTGGTCTTTCCAGACGATCGAGTCTACCGCAAATTTGTATGAGTGCCTCTTTAATGTCGGCAATTGCTGATTGGAATTTACTGAACTTACTCTTCGTCTTGCGGTGCTTTTTGGCTTTGTTGTCACTAGCTAAGGCGTTAGAAGGAGCTTCGCTGACGTCGGACATAAAGTCGTCTACGTCTGATGTGTCGTCATCTGTCTCGGTGTTTACGGCTCTGCGTTTATTTGGGCTACATGATGCGACCACAGATCCTGATGATTGAGGGATGGGTGGCGGTGTGTCTTTTAGGATACGTCCTTCTAGCCTGGCGAGAGTTGCCTTCAGTTCAGCTAGTTCCTGTTTGAGTGCTTTGTTTTCCCGTTCTAATGTGTGTATTCGTGGATCTGCCACATGCTCTGGCTGCACCTTACCTTGCTTTGAAGTTGTCGGTGTTGTCGGTGCAGAGCCGCTGTCGCGAACCATGTCGGCCCAGGTCATTTTCTTGCCAGGACATCTCGACCAGGATCGGCCCCTGGAGCAAGAGCGCCCGCTGGATTGAGAGTGCGCTGTGGAACGGGAGCGCCGTCTGGAACGGGTGCGCCGTCTGGAACGGGAGCGTCCTCTGGAACGGGAGCGTCCTCTGGAACGGGAACGCCCTCTGGAGCTGGAGCGCCGCTTGGGAGTGGAACCATCTGCCATCTCCGGTTGCATGTCCGCGAGGTCGTTAACCTCGTCAGCGTTGGCTTCTTTCTCGGAGCGGTGGCGTCTTTGTCTTCGGCGTCGTCGCACGATATATGGGATGTGGTATCTTTTGCTGCAGCAACGGTCACCTGTTGGGTGATCACCTTCACAGAGCTTGCATTTCGGAGTGCAACGGTGGGCTTCTGCAGCATCGTTTGAGAGTGCGTCTCCGCAGTTGTGGCATTTACTTTTCTCTGCCTTGCTCTGGTGGCATACGTCGGCCCGGTGCCCGACTCGGCCGCAGGCGTGACAAACATCGACTTGGCGTTTGTAAAGGGAACACGGCACTAAGGCCGTTCCGCACATGACGTTTTTGGGAACTCGAAGCCCATCAAAGAGTATCACAACAACGTGCGTGTTTTTGATTCTCTTGACTTCAATGGCGGTCGGGTTTCGTTGGTTGACAATCATGCCTCTGAGGGTGTGCTCTTCTATCGAGGGGTCAACATTCCTGATGACGCCTTTACAAGTGTTTTCCGGGGCGGCTAAGTAGGCATAAACATCAAATGCGCCGACTTTCGTGTGAAGTTTCTGAATTCCAGCGTATGCGACTGCGTTGGATCTGACCGGAGTCGAAATAACAAGAATATTCTGTACCTTGTTGGGGCAGACTGTATCTTCCGATGCTTCTTGGTCAGTGAGCCCAGCTGCCATAGTCAGAGCTCTCGACAGCAGTACCATGTCCGTCTTCGAAACGTCAAGCCCTCCGCGGGGCCGTACAATGACCTTTATCTGGTCTCTCGGCAGCCGAGGGAGTCGCGAAGCGGCTACAACCTTCTGCACTGTTGAGAGGGAGCGAGCGTTGAAACCATGCTTCTTTGCTGTGTTTGCCGTAGACTTTGCAGCGGTAGCAGACGCTGCGTTCCTTGCCGGATCTCGTTTCCGCCGGGCGCCAAGGGCGGTGGTCCACCCCGCTCCGTCGAAATCTTCCGGAGTGATATCCATGCCTTCAACTGTCACCATCTCGGGCATCCTCGCTGCCTAGTCAGGTGCGGCAAGGGCCTGACGAGGCCCGGCGCTGCCTCGAAGTGAACCCTAGCTCCGTGCTCGTAGCCGAGTGGTTAGTCCTAGAGACGCGTCCCTCGCTTCGCACACTTGAAGTTCAAAAACTCGCCGAAAAGTTCACTCACCCTAACGAGAACGATGTCGTGAGATAGCTTGCACAAAACTGGTTTAGGAAAGTCCAATGGATCGGTGGAGAACACAAGAAAGATGTCCGAAAACATTTAAAGAAGCGGGAGCAGACGCGGCCACGTCTGCACTCCCGGACGCCACCTAACGGACCCCCTAAACTAGGAGACAGCTACCCCAAAAAACGTGTGACTGTTTTATTTTGTTCTCGTGAAACTTTTTGGTTATCCTTTGATAAAAATTTTAAACTCAGCTGTGCGCAGCTAAAGAAAAAGACACATTTCCACCCATTCTTCGAAAAACGAGAAAGAACTTTCATTGCAGGGTGTTTCCAATCCCCCTGCCGAAGTGGGCAATATGAAGAGAACAAAAACAACATGTTGATGATGTGTACTAGAAATCACATATACTTATTATTATGCGTTACAGGTTGGCCAGCGCCCAAAAAAAACCAGCTTAAATTGGGGGAACTTGTCTTCTTTGCTTTTCGTCACTGTGCGCTTACGGTGCCCTAAAATCAGAGCCGGGAAAAATCGAGGAAAATAAAACTATATAGGGTGAAAAAAAGCTTTCATCGTTTAGAGTTTTCGCCAAGAAATGCCAAAACGCACATTTTCTGGTTACATTGTACATTCGAGACCTCAAGCTTTTCAGCACCAGAATGGCGGTATTAACACAAAAATGAAAAAGAAGTGCCCCTAAGCAATATCTCGGCTCTGGTTTCTCTCAGAAGAAGGCAATTCAGCTAACAAGTTCCTAAACACCGACTTGCAGAAGCACGATGTGGTAATATTTGTGAAAGTGACAATTTTTTGGTTTTCCTTTTTCACTGCTTATGTCTCCACGACTTATCAAAGTTGTTCCAGGTACATTTATTTTTATTAAACATTTCGTAACTTACAGTGAGTATTGGGTATTCCTTCTGAAATAATTCAACGTCTGCCAGGTCTGGGGAGACCAGTTCGATATTAAATCCGGTGATAACCTTAGTATATAGCGGACATAGGCAGTGCCAATCACAGGACGAAAATGCGAGCATGAAGTCAAGGGTTATCGAAAAAAGATTATGGCAATAAGCCAGGCCTCAAACTTATTTTTCGCGTGTATAGAAACACTGGCTACAACTTTAGATGTGCAAAATAGATATCTTATTGTTATACAACTAGTTTTGTAATATTTTCTCTGAAATTATTTGCACGGTTTCTTTCTTGCATCAATTATGTTAACCAAAGATGTCCGATAAACCAAAAAAGTGATCATCTTGAACCAGTGTGCCGCAGCAACTAAGCAAGTCCCGTGACTCACCACTGGTCTAAAAACCAGCAAGAAGGCAGGAGTTAGGCCTACAACAAATGGCTGCGAAGTGACGGCGGCGATCTGAAGAGCCAGAGTACCAACAACGACATGAGGCTAAGTAACAGGAAAGGTAACGGCCCCAGTGCAAAGACCCCGAAGCGATAGAAGGTCCACAGCGATGATGGTGTGCCCATGTATCAATAAATTTTTGACAAGGCCTGGTTTTTGCGCGACTTCTAATCTTTAGAAATCCTACCGTGGAAATCCTACCGTGAACAGTATTCATTTGGTGAAGGCCTTTTTCCTTTTGTCTTCATATGTGAGAGACCTCAAGGGCTGAAAACAAAGCTCCCTATGAAAGGACATCACAACATCTGTAAGTGTACCAGCTGTGAGCTGTTAAAACAGTTACCGTATAATGCGGAATATAGGTCGACGCAGAATATAGGTCGACCCACTTACCTTGACCAGCAAAAAAAAAGAAAAACCCGGAATGGCTCACTGATTCACTTTATTCAGTCCTCAAAGCTGTTGGAGCTCTTCTCCGACGACGACTGCTTTGCGCTAGCCCCCTCCCATAACATGTCGTTCTCGGTGCCGTCGAGAGCATTGCTAATGCAGTACTTCTCACATGCGTGCACCACCATTTCTTCAGTCAGAGACCTCCTTGCCTCGGACACCTCAACCACAAACTGTCGTGAGAGGTGTCCTGCGCAGCTGGCCTGTCGGGGTTCGTGAGTTGTATAACGCACGCACACGGTCTTTAAAAGGCTTGTTAAGGACGGCGTCGAGCGGTTGCAGTGTCGACTTCATCCCTCCCAGAATGACGACAAGATCGGTCTTTCTGTTGCGAAGTCTCTCCTTCACTGATGCCTTCATATTTTCGCGAAATGCATCTAACACGAGCATGTTCCCATGCTGCACGAAGGCTCTGGGCCACCGGTTCCACACTGTGGGGCTCCCCTCACGCATTAGGGCATCCATGTACCTCTTTTCGTTTACGCGGACGACAACATCCCACAGGAAGGCCTCCTTCGGCAGCATTTTCCGCCTAAAGATGATGAACGGGGGCAACTATCTGCCATCGGCTGTGCAGGTAACCGTAACGGTGAAGCGCGAATGCTCCCACTTCACCGTAATGGCCGACAAAAGCTTCACTTGCTTTGCCCCACGTTCACAGACTGACCTGGATGACGGCATGTCGAACCACAACGACATTTAGTCGACGTTTGTGATCTGGCCTAACATATAGCCATGCTGCCGCCGGAGACTATTCATGTAGAGTTGAAACTCTATCAGCTCGTCCTCATACATTTCGGGCAGGTTCTTGCAGATTGACGTGAGTCGTCTAAAGGCAAATCCTTTGCGTCGCTTGAAGCGGTGGACCCAATAAATGGACCCCTTGAAATCCTCCCTAGGCAGACTGGCTTCACAGGCGAGCTCGACGGCTTTTGTGCAGATAAGCTCTGCATTCGCTGGCAGGGACCTGGCACAGTACTTGCGGACGAAATTCGCCACTTTGTACTCGAGTTCCGGGTGCGCAGCTCGGCGACGGTGAAATGATGTCTTCCACGCGTTACGTGGCAACAGTTTGGATTTTTGGTTGTGCCAGTACCTGACCCTTTTCTCCGACACTCCAAACTGCCGCTGCCCCTCTATGTTGCATTGGTTCTCACGAATTCAGTAACTTTTGCCTGAAACGCGGTGGTGAACTGCTGCCGCGTCCAAATATTCATAGCTGGTCAAAGAGAAAGGTCGCCACTCACTAGGAACACTGAATGAACAAGAAAAGAAAAAGGCGTTGGCAAAGAACACGTCGGATGTCGGCCCATTGAGGCGATGTGGATGCTGATGCCCAAGAAATATGCGATGCTTCCTTTTGCCAGATCACTCGGTTTATGCCAAGGGCCGGTATAAAGGTCGAGAAGTGACCATTTAGTGATATTTTTGAAAAAAGATATCGACCAGTTTTTTGCACTATACAGTACTAAAGCTACTGTTTTATTTTTGGCGTGTACTAGGTTGATTCAAACTACTGTTATAAACAGATAAAGGGGCACTTAGTAAGGTGCGGCGATGGCGTAGTGGTTAGAGCATCCGCCTCGCATGCAAGAGGTCCGTTGTTCAAATCCCGGTGCCGCGCAGTTCTCAACCGGATTTTAAAAAAAATCCGCGTGTTGATGGAACTGCATTAAGAGGCCTGGGGTGCGGCCTCACCGGTAACCACCGCCGGGAACGCACTCCCTCACCAGAGAAGGATTGGCCACCCTGGTGCAGTATCTGGCCACTACCTCCCACATGCATACGTCAAATAACTCATGGCCCTTAGTCCCCAGCAGCTGCGAAGCAACTGACCACGGCGGCGGTCAGATGTGCAACGCAGCAGAGGGTGCTAAGAATCTCTGGATCCGGACAGGCCGCCATTGGAACCTGAACTTGGCAACGTTTAACGCTAGAACCTTATCTAGTGAGGGAAATCTAGCTGTACTATTCGAGGAGCTAGAGGGTGTTAAATTGGATATAATAGGGCTCAGTGAGGTTAGGAGGACAGATGAGGCCTATACGGTGCTACAGAATGCGCACGTCCTTTGCTATCGGGGCTACGCAGACAAAGGAGAACTTGGAGTGGGGTGCCTAGTTCACAGAAACATAGCTGGCAACGTAGAGGAATACTATAGCATTAATGAAAGGGTGGTAGGTATCGTAATTAAACTGAATACAAGGTACAAAATGAAGGCAGTACAGGCTTACGCGCCTACATCCAGCCATGATGACGCTTCAGTTGAAAGCTTCTATGAAGACGTGGAATCGGCAATGAGTAAGGTAAAAACACAACAAATATAGTGATGGGCGACTTTAAAGCAAAGATAGGAAAGAAGCAGGCTGGAGACCAGGCAGTAGGAGCTAACGGCATCGGTACTAGAAACGCCAGAGGAGAGCTACTAGGAGAATTCGCAGAACGCAATAATTTACGGATTTTGAATACCTGCTACCAAAAACGAGAAAACCGCAACTGGACATAGAGGAGCCTTAATGGCGAAAATAAGAACGAAATAGACTTTATAATGAGTGCCCACCCAGGCATCGTGCAGGATGTGGAAGTGGTTGGCAAGGTACGATGCAGTGACCATAGAATCTTACGGTCTCGAATTCGCCTAGACTTGAAAAAGGAACAACCGAAACTGATACGCAAGAAGCCAATCAATGAGCTAGTACTGAGAGGGAAAGTACCGGAATTCAGAGTGTTGCTGCAGAACAGGTACTCGGCTCTTAGTGAGGAAACCAACCTTAGCGTAGATACAATGAATGATAATCTGACGAGTATCATTAAGGAGCGTGCAGTGGACCTTGGAGGCCGGGTAGACAGGACACTGGCAAGCTTTCCCAGGAAACGAAGAACCTAATTAAGAAGTGCCAAATCATGAAAGTGTCAAGTACAACAGACAAAATAGAACTGGCAGAGCTTTCGAAGTTGATTAATAGACGTAAGGTATGCGATGTAAGGAGGTATAACATTGAGAGAATAGAACATGCTCTGAAAAACGGAGGAAGCGTCAAAGAAGTGAAGAAGAAACTTGGGATGGGCAAAAGTCATGTATGCACTAAGGAACAGAGAGGGCAAAATAACTACCAATATGGATAGGATAGTTAAAATAGCGGAGGAGTTTTACAGAGATCTGTACAGTAGCCGAGACAAGAACGAACTTAATACTAAAAGAACTAGCAGTAACCCAGATGACACCCCACTAGTAATGATAGAAGAAGTCAGAAAAGCTTTGGAGAGCATGCAAAGAGGCAAAGCTGCTGGTGAGGATTAGGTAACATCAGATCTGCTGAAAGATGGAGAACAGATTGTGTTAAATAACTAGCCACCCTGTTTACGAAGTGTCTCCTGACGGGAAGAGTACCAGAGTCTTGGAAGAACGCTAACATCATCTTAGTACATAAGAAAGGAGATCACAAGGACTTGAAGAATTACAGGCCGATCAGCTTGCTCTCTGTAGTATTCAAGCTATTTACAAAGGTAATTGCTAACAGAGTAAAGAAAACTAGAATTCAATCGACCAAAGGAACAAGCAGGATTTCGAACAGGCTACTCAACAATTGAGCACATTCATACTATCAATCTGGTAATAGAGAAATGCTCAGAGTATAACCAACCACTATACATAGCCTTCATAGATTACGAGAAGGCGTTTGATTCAGCGGAAATATCAGCCGTCATGCAGACACTGCGGAATCAGGGCGTAGATGAAGTATATATAAACATTCTGGAAGAAATCTACAGGGGATCAACTGCTGCTATTGTGCTTCATAAAGAAAGCAAGATAATACCAATCAAGAAGGGTGTAAGGCAGGGCGACACAATCTCCCCAACGCTATTTACCGCCTGCTTACAGGAGGTTTTCAGAAGCCTAGAATGGGAACAGTTAGGGATAAGCGTTAATGGAGAATACCTTAGTAACCTGCGCTTCGCCGATGACATTGCATGGCTGAGTAACTCAGGAGACGAATTGCAACTCATGATTACGGAGTTAGACAAGAAGAGCAGAAAGGTGGGTCTTAAAATTAATCTGCATAAAACGAAAGTAATGTACAGCAACCTCGGAAAGGAGCAGCGGTTCGAGATAGGTAATAGTGCACTTGAAGTTGTAAAAGACTATGTCTACTTAGGGCAGGTAATAACCACAGAGCCGAACCACGAGATTTAAGTAACTAGAAGAATAAGAATGGGGTGGAGCACATTCGGCAAGCACTCTCAAATTATGACAGGTAGATTGCCACTATCCCTCAAGAGGAAGGTATATAACAGCTGTATCCTGCCGGTACTTAGCTACGGAACAGAAACCTGGAGACTTACAAAGAGGATTCAGCTTAAATAGAGGACGACGCAGCGAGCAATGGAAAGAAAAATTGTAGGTGTAACCTTAAGAGACAAGAAGAGAGCAGAGTGGATTAGGGAACAAATGGGGGTTAAGGATATCATAGCTGAAATAAAAAATAGCAAATGGACATGGGCCAGGCATGTAGCGCGTAGACAGGATAACCGCTGGTCATTAAGGGTAACTAACTGGATTCCCAGAGAAGGGAAGCGGGTTAGGGGGAGACAGAAGGTTAGGTGGGCAGATGATATTAAGAAGTTTGCGGGTATAAATTGGCAGCAGCAAGCGCAGGACCGGGTTGACTGGCGGAGCATGGGAGAGGCCTTTGTCCTGCAGTGGACGTAGTCAGGCTGATGATGATGATGATGAATCTTTGGAATTTGGACATCCATGTCGTGTGTGTGCGCGTGTTTGGGTTAAATCAAACTTCTGTGCTCTGGGAATCTACGAAGAAATAACCTAGCATAAGCAAGCGAATGCCTATTGAAACGACCTGGGAGCAACACAGAAAAAACCTGTATCACCTAGCTAAACTCTGTACAAGTAACCACGAGACCCTTTAGAAAGTAGTACTCAATATGGCGAGATTTCGCTGCTTGAAGACTTTGACGGCTTATCGCAAACTTGAACAGTTTTCATACCTTATTTTTCTGAAATAACGATAGATAATCTTGCATTTTATTTACTGCTACTCAAAGTTACAGTTAGTGGACGCGATCAAAAAAAAAACAAGTTCGTTTTTGATCTCATGCATGGACACAAAACAACTTAGAATTTTAATTTACTGGTGGGTTAATATTCTTAGACTTTTTCTGCAACGACCGACATATGTTGACAGTGTGAAGAATACGGGAATATATTCTGCCAACGTTTGAAATGCAGACGCCATGAAGGAAATTCAAACACATGCTAAGTAACCAAAAAAGTCGTCTTGATCTGGCACACTAGACAGCATTTTGAAAGAATAAAGAGAATACATTACTGAACATTTTTAGCGTTGTTTTATGTCAGTTTTTTTTAATTATAGGAAAACTATGTCAGTATTCTCCAAAACTAGTTTTGAGCACTCATAATTGAAAGTACAGATTCATTCTCTTGATATCAAAACATAAACATGTTTCTAAAGTATTTTACTTTGAGTCGAATGTTTAAAATAATTTTTGAGCAAAACAGAAATAAATGGTAAAGAAATATATGCTCTCCATCAATTGGTTCGCTAGTAAGCTGCATAGCTTGAAATGTCCTGTGATGCTGCCACTCGAAGGCGCGTTGCGAACTCAGGAACCTGTAGTAAATGTTCAAAAGTGGGCGACGTTCTCAGTTGTAGTAAGCGGCTCTCATAACGAAAACAAATAAATTGATCAATAAAAGTAACCCAACAAATTGATCCAGCCTTAGGCTCTAGCTAGATCTCTCTGCACAGATATAAGAGGCGTGTATGCTTTATATTTAAAAAAATCACGTTATTTAAACTAAGCCATACTTCTGTTCACACTAATAATCACACATACTGAGTATATTTTCTGCATTACCGGCAGCTATTTGTCAGTGACGTGGCAGCCCAGACCTCGTTTTTTTTCATTTTGTAACAACTATATTCTCTCGCATTTCAAGTACATGAACAATGGGAAATAGTCCAACATCTCTCTACGAACCAAATTACGTCATGGCATGCTAGGCTGCTGCGCTATCTCAAAGTAGGGGGTTCTGTTACACTTTCATAGCAATGTAAAACACCACCTGACTGCCTATCAACTCCCAGCTTCAGCCGACTCGTAGCTCAGTTCGCCTTCTTTTTCTAACTGTTTGAAAATGTATTTTTTTTTCTGAAGAATAAAGGCACCCTGCGTGGTTTCGAACTTTTGAATTTTCAAGCTTAGACCGAATTTGTGCCTTCAATGACACTCCTTCTCACTCGTTTGTTGTCTCCTAAGTTCTTCCTGTCTCACTAGATTTTAGCATTGTTGGCTTCAGAGTGTCCCCGATGTCGGAGTTTTGCTGATTTCGAGCGGTCGCACTCCTACTTTGACGTTTCCTCTCAACTGACGAGTTTTGCGCATCTGTTTTGCAACAAATCGCCTACTTCCATGTGATTCTTACGTTAGGAGTATACGTCAGCAGTGGTTGGAGTGCATGAAAATTAAACGTAAAAAGTTTCTAATTGCTAAATATTAGACAGGCGCTTTCTTTAAGGCCGTATACTATTTACTGGTGTTTTAGGGTAGTGTTTAAAAACTCTGGTAAATACACATAAACCTGGGCAGTGGCCCTCATACGCGAGACTGCTATACATATTATTAATTACATCTACGGAAGCTTATTCATTCTTATTATCATGCACCCAGCTGAATGCCCTCAGAATTTGCAATGGTGCTCTCGAAAACCAACACTGTGGCAAACCAGCTCGACATGCCGGTTCACAAGTGGTGACCCAGCGTTTTAGGTACTGTTTTAGGTACACCAGATAAGCGTCATTCGATTATCTGGTGTCAAGGTTTAGGTAGTGTTTTTATTAGTGGCACAAAAAAGCAACTAAAGGTATCCTGAAAGCCCACATGCTCTTTCTGATAACACCATTATATATAGTAGAGTATGAAGACACAAAGTGGCTAAACTTGGCTACTTTTTAATGTTTTTTTCTGATCTGAACGCACACGAACGAAGACGAAAAAGAAAAGGAAAGAATTATACAACAAAGAAGTTAAAGTCGAAACGAGATATCAGCTTTCCCCTGAAAGTTTATTCAGCATCTACAGGCAACTTCACAACGATGTTCATTCATAAAAGGTGGTTGCTGTTGGTTTTTTTTTGTTTGCCCAAATTTTTGTCACGGTAAGGTCATTAGGCTTTCAAGCAGTCCCAGCGCAAGGATATCTTATAAGCATGAACTGTGCTATTAAACCTGTATAAATTCTACATTCACCACATGATTATTAGCAAAATTTGTCGCAACAACCTATCTACACCTGCATCTTCAAGCTGTCTAACAGCGTGGTGCGGCCGTCCTTATCCTACAAAAAAAATGTGGTCACAGTAAGGACGTCAAAACGCCTGTGAACAAACGCAACAACGCACTCGCCGAACACAACGCTTAGATAGCTTGTTGAGCGAACCACGAGGAGTTGGCGCAATGGGGAAACACTAAGCAGGCAAAAGTGACCTCGAAGATCCGCGACTTCATGTTGGTCGAGCGTTTCAGTCCTACTACTGACGAACGAAAAAAAATGAAAGAGGGCTGCAACGTGTGCAGACTAAGCGACCAGAGAATGAACTTGCAATGGAGGAGGAGATCATGAGATCAGCATCATGACTATAGCTTTGCTTATGGGAGACAAAGCAAATTATTTGACCTTTGCGAACCTTTTCTACATAAAGATAATCGAGATTGTGGTGTAAGGAAGGAATGAAGCAGCTCGAAGGGCATGCAACGAAGAAACGACTGCGGTGGGCTGATCAGTGAGGCTTACAAAAGAGAGCACATGGAAGGCAGCGAAAGCACTTAGGATCGATGTTCCACCCTATGTCAAAGGAAGGAAATTACTTTCCCGGTTGACTGCAATGGGAGTGGTTTTCGGTCCAATCTGCGAAACGACGCGGGTGTGTCGGCACTGCTGATAGCCGGCAGGGCCACCCAATCTGCTACTTAGGCGTGCTTTTCATAGGAGTTTGGCATTTTTTTTAAATGCGACGCAATTCTTAGCGAACTTTGGTGACTTTGAGCGTATCTATCTATCTATCTATCTATCTATCTATCTATCTATCTATCTATCTATCTATCTATCTATCTATCTATCTATCTATCTATCTATCTATCTATCTATCTATCTATGTATGTATCTATCTATCTATCTATCTATCTATCTATCTATCCTTCTATTTATCTGTCTATCTATCTATCTATCTATCTATCTATCTAGCTGCCTACAACTTTCAGCTCTCCTGACCGCTTCGATAACGGCGTCAATACCAAACTTGGTATGGCATAACATGACTGTATGGAGAACATATTTGATTAGTTATAACATGAAAATCAAGATACGTATTCCATGAATGTCATGATTTACATTTCATGGTCCTGCAGCTCTTGCGGAGGTTTCGTTCACATGACATGCTGCAAAACTAGTATAGTATGACATGATTGCATAGCGAAGCCAAGCGACATGCCCTAACGTAAAAATCATGACATGCGTGTCATGTAACAACATGACTACATCCTAAGCTCATGATGCGCTCGCAGCCGTTTCCCTAGCGTCACATATACCAAATTTTGTATTATGATACGTGAAGGAATTACGAAGGTATGTTACTGGTGCAAACATGATTATTATGAGATGCGTGTCATGTAATAACATGACTACATGATTGGCTGATGGCCACTTCGCTAGCTCCACTTGTACCAAATTTGGTATTACGGCACGCGAATGAATGACTAAGGTATGATACTAGATCAAACATGATGAACATGAGATGCGTGTCATGTAACAACAAGACTACATGCTACGCTCATGATACGCTCACGGCCGTTACGCTAGCTTCACGTGTACAAAACTCGGTATTACGCGGCGCGAATGGTTGACATAGGTATATGACACGTCCAAGCATGATAATCACGTCATGCGTGTGATGTAACGACATGGCTACAGGCCACACTCATGATGCACTCGTGGCCGTTTCGCTAGCTTCACATATGCCAAATTTTGTATTACGTGACGCCAATGGATGACGAAGGTATGTGACTCGTGCATACATGATTATCATGCGATGCATGTCATGTGAGGATATGACTACATGCCAGTCAAGGCGCCAATACTTTCCGACGTGACGCGGTGCGCGTGCTCGCCGGCGTTCATTTCGTCGCGTCCCACCGGCGTTTCCACGCCCGGCGCCGGTCCTGCCATATACTCGCAGGCGCGCGCCGCACTGCGTTTCTTTGACGCATGCACGTTTCACCGCGTCCGGCGTTCCTCCGTCACGAAAAGAGGGAGACACAGTGTTGTCTGCGTAACGCATTAACGCGAAATGCAGCATGTCGCATTTCGCACCGGTTGCCGTCGGGCCGCACCGATGGACGCTTGTCGCGCCGGTCGCGCTTGGCGTCAGACTATAGAGTGCTCGCATTCTGCTAACGTAACGTCACTGTGCCCAGCGTGCGCGCGAGATAACGCTACATACGAGTATAGTGCGCCCTTCATGATGCGCTCGCGGCTGTTTGGTAGCTCCACATATACCAAAGTTGGTGTTACGTGACGTCAATGGATGACGAAAGTATATGACTGGTGCAAACATTATAATCCTGACAAGCGTGTGATGTAGGAACATGAGAAAATACCATGCTCATAGTGTGCTCGTGGCCGTTCCGCTAGCTTCACATATACTAAATTTGGTATCACGTGACGTGAATAGATGACGAAGGTAAACGACACATCCAAACATAATAATTATGACACATAAGTCATGTAAAGCATCATTTACCTCCACCTCATGACATTGTGCTCATATTAAAGCGACATATCAACCTTTTTCATGCGTGCTTCGCATATCACCGATATTCCTACTGTACGTTAGATCTGCGATTTTTTTAAATTTTCCATTGATGTTTTCCTGCTCAGAAAAGCCTATTTGCTTACAGTAGAAGCTAGTCAAGCTCACCCTAGAGCCGCGTCTTGTGGGTAGGGTGCAGCAATAAAATTTCGTTATGTTAAGCCAGCCAATCAGCTGATTACAAATGTCTAGTCTCAAATTACATGCCTAATAAATCCCAAGTGAGGTGTGGCACAGAATTTCAAACAATAATACCTAGAGAGAAATCTGGCGCTGCGATTGTGTAACCTCATAAGAATTATGAAAAGTACATGCTTCGAATTGCATCGCGTTAGCCAGCGAATTGTCTACGGATCTTTTCCTACAGGAGAGACGCTCTAGGTGCCGACCAGTGCGGACGCGCGAAGATCGGCTCCTGCTTTCAAGAATGCTTTCCTGTGGTATTCACGAATTTGTCGCCGAGTTTTCAGTCCCATCGTCTGCCTAAGTTCTCAAGAAATCAGCAGATACCACCTTTGTGCTGGTGAGTGGACTTTTAAACCAATTTGGGACATTTTTACACGGCAACGCCACCGGGGGATTTAAGCCTAACCAAGGAGGCGATTGTCGTCGATGCTCCGACCCGGCGCCAACGTGACTAATCGCTTTGCGCGTTCCTGGACCTGCAACTTAGAATAGAATACCAAGTAGATGGAGAGGACATCTCTCCAGAGGATTGCACGGAAGACATGAGTTGGAAGGATGCCGAAACCAGACGCTCAAGGAATAAGGAAGCCGCGGTTAGCGTTCCTGCTGCCAAGGGTTCGACCAAGGCTGACGTTGCGGGAGACGCTCGAGCCAGTCGTAGTAGGTATGACACCAAGCAAACAATTGTGCGAGCTGGACGCATGCCGCCACTACCGAAGGACTTCAGCAAAATTGTGCTACGACCACGTGGAGGATTAAATATTTCGAGAATCGGCACTGGAGCCGTGGCAGACGCGAAAGTACTGGCGGCCGGCGTCAAAGAGGAGGAGGCCGTGCAGGTAATCATTTGTTCCAACTTGCAGCAAAACATTATGGTGGCAAGCACTCCGGACCAAGACAGAGCACAAGATACCTCAAGGTCAAGCAAATTAACATTGGAGGCAAAGTTTTCGAGGTTAGTGCGTACGTCACGGCACCCCACAATACTTGTAAAGGAGTGATTCGTGGGATCCCCGTAAGCGATACTCAGGACATTTTGACCCGAAAGATTGTGAACGCGAACAACCCACTCGCGCTGCAGGCCAAGAGAATCAAGGACACCGGGACAGTCATCATAGTGTTCGAAGGACACAAGGTGCCCAGATTCGTGAGATATGGACCTTCACTTTTGCAGTGCTCCCTTTACCGGAAGAACATCGAAGTTTGTTACGTCTGTGGAAAGCTGGGACATCGATCGGACGTCTGTCCGAACCCAGCTGAAACCATCTGGAGAGGCTGCGAGATTAAGAACCCAGATAGCCTGCACCAGAGCAATCCAAGATGCAGGCTGTGCGACGGTCACCATCCCACGGCAGACAAGGAGTGCAAGAACAGGTTCTTAGTACCATAAGTCGTCAGACGCAGACGCTAGGAAAGATCACGAGCAGCCGCAGAAGCCCGAGAAGCATCAATCACATCGAGTCCAGACATCAACGACAAGCAGCTTATTCCAGCCTACGGGACCCAGAGCATCCAGATTACACAAGAACAGCAAAGGCGGCCCCACTCCAGGGGAAGGTCGCGGTCCAGAAGGTTCTAGACCCAAGGCCCGCTCCCAGTCACGGGAATGCTCGAGTTCTCAAGGTCACCATCAGTGTCGGGATCAGCCCGGGCGGCACCCGAATGGGCAGCTGCCTGGCGTTCAGTTTGAGATCACGGCTTCCAACCCGGGGAGGACGCCTGCAGTTACATCAAAAGGAGCTGGGATGAGCGAGTGCACAACAGCGCGGAAGAGGTGATGACAGGTAAGCTGCCAGAGCATGTTATAATTGCACAGCTAGAACAAGAAAACGCGAGACTTACAAAATCGAAGTAGAGGCTATCAGCTGAGTTAAGGGAAATGAAAATTCTTCTCACAAAGCTAACCAGCGCGCAGTCTTCACAGCCAATGCCTCAGCCAGTAGATGTCCTTGTGGCTGAAAAATGGGGAACTCGAGAACCACAAAAAAGATGGCAGTCATGGCAGAACACGTGGAAGCTAACCAAACGACCAAGTCAGATATGAAATAGGTCTTTGACACGCTCAGCAAAGTAGTAGCCAATCTTAGCGAGCAGATGGGCAGGCTACAATCAAGCGTGGCGGCACTGAAAGAACATATGACTTTGCGCATTACAAAGGTCGAAGCATATTTGCACAACACAGCAAGGCCTCCTCATGCACCAAACTCACCTCTTCGGCCACCAATACTAGTGGTACCAAACATGTCGACAGGTGCAGGATCAGGCTCTGGCCGCCCATGTAATAACCATGATGGCAGCGCTACGTGAAGCATTTCGTATCTGGCAATGGAACTGTAGAGGTTACCTTAAAAAGAAGGCAACCCTACAGCAGTATATCAGGAGCAGCCAAGAAAAGCCTCATTATATTATTACAAGAGACCCTTTCACCACAAGCAACGTTACCTGGATTCCGGCCTGTAATAGAGGATACTGAAGGGAGGGGAGTCTGCACCTTCGTATGCAACAAACTAACGCACGTAACCCACGACCTCAAGATAGAAGCAGGCCGGTTGGAACACGTCAAATTAGAGATCATGCCAGTTACCAGCAACCGTCAGAGAATTTTCATTCTTAATATATACAGCAGCCCAAAGGAACAAAAGCAAGGGTTCCAGACGGTTCTAAAGAAAGCTGTTAATATCGCTGGGGAATGTCCACTTCTCATAGCAGGTGATTTTAACACCCCTAATCATACATGGGTTTACAAGTACAACACTGGGAAAGGAAATTGACTTTGGCAAAGTGCCAGTGAACTTGATCTCACCCTAATCACAGACCCCAGCCTTCCAACAAGGCTTGGTACATCTTGCTGCAGGGATTCCACCCCAAACCTTACATTTGTAAGGAACATCAAGAAGGCCCAGTGGATGAACCTTGCTATAGACCTAGGGAGTGAGCACTGCTTTCTTGCCACTACCTTCTCTGTGGAGCGTAAAAAGCAGAAAGAATTCCACTTCACAGACTGGGATAAGTTCAGGAAGATAAGCATGGAAAGGAAACAAGATGGCCACAGTCAAGGCTTGGAGCAGTGGGTCAAACAGATTAAAGAGGACATCAAATCTGTCTCCTCCACCATTACCACAGATTTTCCGATTGAAAGAATGGATAGCCGGCTCACTCATCTTCTTGAGGCAAAGCAAGCACTACTGAACCGTTGGAAGGGTCAGTGCCTGAGCCGAAGACTGAGGAAGAAGATAGCTGAGGTAAACAGATCAGTCGAAGAACATTATCGCGCACTATCCAGGCAGCAATGGGACGAAATCTGCAAATCCGTCGATGGTCAGATGCGCAATGGCAAGACATGGAATATGTTAAAAAATCTCCTCAACGAAAACACCACCAAAACAAATCAAAAGCATGTTATCGCTCGAATTTCGCATAAAGAGGTAGGGCGAACTACAGAACAGCAAGTTGTGCAGCGGCTAGTGCATAAGCAACTCCCAATCAAAAGAGGATTGGCACCACCAAGTAGACAGTACCAGGGCACGCCCAATCTAGGTCTTGAGGGCGACTTTAACATCGAGGAGATCAGAAGAGCCTCGCATGATCTCAACGGCATGTCGGCCCCTGGCCCGGACGGTATATCAAACAAGGCCCTTCGTAACCTTGATGACGATTCAATTGAAACCCTGAAGGATATGATCACTACAGCATGGATAGAAGGCAGGGTGCTAGAGCAGTGGAAGCTGGCCAGCACGATCCTTATTCCTATGCCAGGAAAGCCCCCTAACTTGGACAACATGAGGCCAATATCCTTGACATCATGTATCGGCAAGGTTGCAGAACATGCCATACTGCACAGGATAAACAAGTACTTGGAAGATCGCAACATATACACACACAATATGGTTGGATTCAGGGCAGAGCTATCGACACAGGATGCATTGAAGCTTATCAAACACCAGTTCATCGGCAATGAAACAAGAGATGTGAGAAAAATTCTGTGTCTAGATCTAGAAAAAGCTTTTGGCAGCATCCACCACTCAGTCATACTCGAAGCAATTTCCAAGCTTGGTCTGGGGAAAGCCTTCTATAACTACGTATGGTCCTTTCTTACAGATTGGAAAGCCGTGATAAAAATTGCACATATCGAGACCGCAGCAATCGAACTAGAAGCAAGGGGCACGCCGCAAGGGGCAGTGATTTCACCAATTCTGTTCAACATTCCCATGATTGGACTGTCAAAGAAATTATCGAGCATTGAAGGATTGAAGAACACCATCTACGCAGATGACATTACCATCTGGTGCACAGGTGGAAGCGAGGGGCAGATTAAGAGCGCCCTGCAAGAGGCAATTGACACATTAGAAGGGTGCCTTCGTCTTTCTTGGCTCAAGTGCTCCTCGAGTAAGTCAGAACGTTTACTTTATCGGACTACACGTCGGGGACGGAAGCCCAAGGGATGGAAGCCGTTAAACCAGATAGACATCCACCTCCGTACAAATCAAGGGGATGCCATCCAAAGGGTCGACTCCATCAAAGTCCTGGGCATGCTGATAGAGTCTACCGGCACCAATAGCGAATCTATAGCCAAGTTAACTTGGAAAACACAAAGTGCGGTGCACCTCATACGCAGAGTGGCCAACAAAAGAAATGGGATCAAAAAAGAAAACCTCATCAGGTTGATGCATGCGTTTGTTCTAAGCCACTTCACTTACGAGGCAGTAATGCACAACTGGTCACGAGCAGAGTCTGAGAAACTGAATTTGCTCCTCAGGTAAGTTATCAAGAAGGTCCTGGGCCTACCAAATACCAGCACCGAGCGTCATCTTGAGCTTGGCATTCACAACATGCTCGAAGAAATAGCGGAAGCCCAAGAGAGCACAGTTTTCAATGTTATCTACAACAAGGTCGGGGAGAATGATCCTGCAGGAGCTGGGCCAACACCCAATGGCAATCAGACGCAATTACAATGATATCCCCGACAACACCAGGGAGAATATCATGGTATCTCCTATACCAAGAAACATGCATCCAGAACCCAACGTCGGAAGAAGAGTTGCGAAGGCCAGGACTATACTTCGTCAAGTCTCAAACGAGGAACAAAGGGTCGTATTTGTTGACGCGGCTTCCTACGCCAGTGGGAAAGCGTTTGTGGCAGTGGTGGTTGATGGGGCTGGCCATGTCGTCAACTCAGCGACGGTCAGGACGAAAGACCCAATCATTGCGGAACAGGTGGCCATCGCCTTAGCACTCAAGATGAATAACATTGAATTCGTCTACAGTGATTCCATGGCAGCACTACGGGCGTTCGCCAAGGGGACAGTCTCTGAACAAACGCCGAGAATACTGCAAGGCAAGAACATAACGCATCATCTTTTGAGCTGGTTTCCAGCTCACCTTGGAGAAAACAACGATTCCCTTCCTAATCTCAATGAAGCAGCACATGAGGCAGCGCGAGACCTTTTCAACCGCACCTCCCCGGGGATCGTTGTACCGGTGAAGGGGATAACCGGGAAACTCTTATAACATATAACGAGCTCACTATACATTTCTACCTGTCTAGAAGGATTTTCCATCCACCTCACAAAAATCTAACTCGGCCTAAGCACTTACATTAAGGCTTTTGCAAACGCGGATGTACCCTCCTTTGAAAATGTTACACATCATGTACCCTGACCTATACCCAAGTAATCTTTGTCCACATTGTGGGGATATAGCTTCATTAGAACACATGCTGTGGCCGTGCGCAAATTTCGCTCATTTATCGAACATCACCTCTGCCAGATAGGAGGCGGCAATCCACATCTCGTCCTTGGCAGATCAGCTCTGGGCTGTCCACCAAGCGCGCGAGGCGGCTGAGGAGCTTGGCATCTCAGTCCCCACGTGGGAGTGGCCCGCAACACAGTGATCTGTGTTTTGGAGGACCAAATAAAACTTATCCAATTCAATCCAATTTTCCCACAGTTTAAGTTTCGTTCTTCACGTAGAGGAGGTAGTGGGGTGGGTGCAAAAGACTAAAGCTGCACCTTTGTGGTTCAAAGAAGTTGAAAACTGCTAGGCATCTCATTTGACTGCAACGCTGGAGCTGTATATGTCGTGTTTGATAGTTTAAGTGAACCATCGTCCACTCACCACTACGCATATATTTAGTGTCGTATGCTAGCGAAGGAAATTACGTCGAGTTCACGTTTGTTGTCAGTGCGTCTTGCAAAACCTCATTGAAATTAACTGCAAAACGACGGCGACGTGAAGTAGACGCACAGCCACGCTCTTCCGACTCGACTTCACAACGAAACGAATGGTGCGTTGGAGGCACACCACTTGAACAGACGCACCTGGCATCGCAGAAGACGAAACATTAAGTACTTGTGTCTCAATTATTACTGTGCTGTTATTTTCATAAATAGACACTGCGTACTTTCGGGGGCGAAACAAGAATGTTTGTTTGGAAATATTGTAAAGAGTAATTCATTTAAACTTGATGCCAAATCTGGAACGCAATGGAGAAGCAATGCATACCCTGGTGGTAAATTTTGTCCAGGTTTAACTTCTACCGCCTAGTCACAAAAACCTTTTGCAATAAAGTTGCGTACAAAAAATGAAGCAAGTTTTAGTTAGACATAACTTCATATCACTTTGTTTTACACTCAGAGAACAAGCGTAGCGAATCTCAAAAACATGATCTATTTGAAGCAGATCCGAAGTCTGTACTTCCCGTAATTCCCACGTGGATACAAGCGCCGCTGAAAGAGCCCGCGTAAACACGAGCGCCAGATTCCTCTCCAGGTATTACTGTATGAAACTCCATGATGTCTATAAAGTTATTGTACATTTCATACAACTAGAACTTATTAAAAAAACTTCGAAATGTATGTGGCCGGCCTACAGACGTTCCTAATACATGGCTTGGTCTAGCCCAGGCATGTCCATTTTTTGGCTGCCGTGGGAAATAATGGTAACATATACACCTGTCAGATCTTGGTGCTTGTGACTTATTTGCTTACTGTGGAATTAATGTTTCTAATTTGTCTTTCTTAAATTTCATTAAATAATATCTCTCAATAGGGCAAAAGATCTGTGCACTCTTCTAATAGGTGTAAATCAGCAATTGTTTGTAAGTTAACGTCATATTTTGATGACAAGTTCTTAACTTAGAGAGGTGCCAAATCTTAAATGCAAAAGATAGAACTCTCAGCAGTGACGCCATCGCTACCGACTTGACGGATTATTGATTGGGATAGCGGTGGCAACAAAAGATCGGCCTTGCTGACTACCCCATCACAGCTAACCAGATTAGCAATTCGTATTCCAGTTTGTGGAGGTGGCCTCAGATTCTGAGCGCCGATGCACACAACCTATTGTACTTCCATTCCTCGCCGACACGCCGACACCATGGGGCCGCCGTGCGGAACTATTATAACACACAGTTCGAAAGTGCTCGATCTTGGTGACAAGATCTCTTCCCAGAAAAGACAACTGCGGAAAAGTAGTCCGGCTCGCGTAGTGGTAGTTGTGTAAGGCGAGAAGTCGTTTTAACGAATGCTATGTTGCGTGGTAGATGCGTAGAATCGCATCCAAATTCGACACATGTTGAATGCGTAACGAGTGGGGGGTTAAGACACCCACCTATTGCAAAACGCTCATACACATTCATTGGTCAACAGCAAAATAAAACATCAGGAAAATTAGCAGATGCGTACCTAAGCACGCTCTTTAATGGCTGGTAGGCATTTCGCTAAGTCGCGAAAACAACAACTATGGTGCACGGAGTACCTCGCAACTGTACTTGCAGCGGGCACACTATAGTATAAGTTAAAACCACCAATGTTACTCGCGCTGCTGTTGCTTTTCTTGTGACAAGGCTCCATGGGCTGTTTACGAAGAAGTGGATCTAGGCTCGCGATTGAGAACGCGATGGGAACGCCATCCTATTACTCTGGGGCATTCTACTCTTGGGAGCGACGCTTAAATGACCTGCAGTTTTCTTTCTCTTTTTATCGTGACCGATCAGCTTCACAGTAAGGCCCCTGATCTGCTTTGAGTGTTTAGAAAATTTCTCTTATTCCGTCGTACAACCATAGAATTAGAAAGGCAGCTAAATACGGAGAGAGAAATATGAAAGTGGTCGTGTTTGGAAAAACATTTGACACCAATTTCGGGCTTCAATTTTCATATCAGTCGACATTTCGCTAACCAAGAAAATGAAAAGAAGCTTGTTATGAATTGCAAGACTACTTGCCATAAAATGGTAGTTAGACGTAGCATCACAAGCTGTCATTTTGCTTTCTTTTTCCGCTACTACAGGGCGCTATGTAAAAAGCCGAAAATGAAGCATGCAGGTAAAGTCAGCAAGAACAGCGATGTAATCAAGCTCGTCAACGTTAAATGTGAATATTAGGAATCAGCAGGGTGCGTACGACTGCTGTTGCTCCCCTAAATCAAAGCGAAGAGCTATTTACCATGGCTGATGTCACGGGAGAGCTTAGCTGCACGGTGGAAAACGGGTGTTGGTGTCTAACTCCTTGCTCGTCCTCCTCTGTAAAGCTGAGATGCCACACATTCTATGTTTCTTTACAAATGATGGTTCTCCATTACCTTCGCGCTATATGTGAGGCACTTATACCCGCGCCTAGAGCCACGCCTGGCAAGAACGCATGCGAGGCTACGAAAGTTCTCACGGCGTCTTGACGAGACATTTGTTTTCTTGGCTGGGGCTGAGTAATGGAGAAAAGAGGGCTATCGGGGTTACAAGACAGAGGACACAAAACATCGTATCTTAGGGCAGCTGCGGCCGGACTTGCGATCGTGCTTCAGCCAGCATACTATTGTATTCCGTATGTTCTTGTGTGCCTAACGAACAATTTTCTTCCGTTAAGCGATACATTTTGATGCCTCCAATTCCTCACTTTGTTAATTATCGACATGCTCCCATAGCCAAGCCTGCATGGTCTGCCTATAGCAAAGACAAGAAATGGGACTTGTGTTGCATCCGCAGTCGAAGGTGGACACTTGATGCTCACAAGATAAGTAATAAGTGACAGACTATGTTTGTCACCCTTTTATAGTGCCAGAGGTTGACGCACACATTAATAAGCCTCGGTGGTTTAGCAGTGTTCACGCTTCAAGGCTCTCCAAAGTACGAATGCATCTGGCGCACGTACTTGAAAGCCCAATTTAGCTCTACTATGGATATCTAAAGTAAAGCCGGGTAAAACTGTGCGATACGATCATCAAAGGTACCTACATAAATCCTGCTGCAACACGAATAAAGTGCGCAAAATTAGGAAGTTTTGTCCGTAGCGCAGACGCAAGCTTCGTCAAAGAAAGATTGTGGTCAATGACAACTTCAGCAGAGCGTGATAGCAGGAATCCCTGCTCCGCCAGTCAAGATCAAGTACCACGTTATACATTTGTATAACGCCATTGCAGCACATTTTGCTGTTGGAAGTTGGCAGCCTTGACGGCGAGAGTACCTCGATGTTAGTGCGGTCACGTGTTGTACCCTTGCTCGCAGTTGAGAACGCGTTGCTCCACATGTCGACATGCGTGTATCGTTCGCATGTGAAAAGATTTCGACGACAGGAAGCTAAGCATCAAGACCAATCATGATGTCGTTCAAGAGCAGAGTAACATGACCATTTGTACTATCCTAAAGGAAATGTACTTTTTTTGTGGGCAGAACGTCTCGGAAAAAACTAGAGAGCGCACTCTTCTATTATTTGGGTGCCCTTTGTTTTTCGAACTTCTTTGCCGAAACATTCTTCGCACAAAAAAGCATATTTGTATTAGAATCCAAAAGTGACCATTCCAAGTAGCCAATCTTTTGGTCTTCTATGACTACGGCTTACGTGATATACGCCAAATAGAGACAGGAAATCGGCTGTACAAAGTATAAAGAAAATTAAAATAATCTAAATGAAAGCTCTTCAAGCCCACTTCCAGACATAGAGCAATACTTGCAAACTAGCTTGGCGCATATGATAACACGCAGCATGTAAGATAGCGAGAAGTGGCTCTTTTTTGTACTTGCCTTCGCATTCTATAATAAAACTTGATGGGTTGCAAAGTGATTATTGCCCACTCGATTTCCATAGACATCGTAAACTTCATTATACACTGCTTTATTATACATATACAGTCCTTCATTTTCCTACACAGGCCTTCATTCTTTCATTTTTCACGCGAATTTCGATGTGCTCTGCGTGCGTTCCTTTTGCTCACTTAGCACGTATTCCTATACTTAGCGCCGCAGAGAGCCAGACCCTTCCACGACTTTGTCGCAGTGCATCTGATACGGGAAAGTCCTTCACTGTGCTAATTTTGCTGGTTCTTAGTTCTAGTTGGGCGTGCAGCGTATACGCTATTCGGCAAACAGGGAACGACGACGCAAAGGCAAACAACCAACCCCCTCTTTGAAAAGAAAATCACGTTTGCAAAGTTTGAGCTCGCAAATTCTGGACTGGCTAGCATGATGTACACGTATGCAGCGTTGCTTACGAAGTGGTTTGGATAGGCGTGTGGATTTATGCGTGCAAGCCACCCTGCTTGTCCGAGAAAAGCAAAGAGGACGAAGGATGGATGCCGGTGTTTCCACATCGTATTGTGCCGCGAGAAACATCCTCGCTGATTATGCATGCCGCCACCCCGATAACATACCAAGAGTCATTCGCTTCGGTTGCCCTCAGCCGACAAAGAAAGTAAGGCAAGTGGATGGAGCTTCTGCGAGAACCATACACGAAAGCAGCTCTTTGAGGCGCTCTTGCTTCCTGGTGGTCTCGTCCTTGCCCCTTGGCGAGCAATCTGTGCCTGAGCAAAAGCTGGCTAATACGTATGCATAGTGGCAAGACAGGATCCAATATTCGGTGGAGGCTCTTCACTTTCCTCTGGCTTTCCCGTGGTGCCTTTCTTGTTTGCCTGTACTGCCTGCCCATGCATTTTCACTCGAATGCCTTTGTTGTCACACTGGTGCTGCTTTATTGACCCTCATTGTGCGGCGCTGTTGCATGGAGAAAAAAAGATATGCAATTGAGGCTGACTAATGTAGAGAAACCGCATGCGGGAACTCTCTTGGAAGGATGCGGTAGTAGTGTACCGAATCATAAAACATTCCGAAAGGAATGAAAAATAGAGATTCGTTAGGGTGATAAACTGAACATAAATTACACTTATGTTCAGTACGTGTACACTTATGTTGTTCAACATATAATATTAGTTCTTATTTATACTATCACTTGCGCCTCTCCTTATAGTAGCACACGTTCGTCATGCGTGTTTCTGTGCTATGGTTGAGGGCTGCATACAGTATAGCATTCCACTTTAAGGTGCCTCAACACGAATTTTGCGGGCACATCTTTCACCGTTGCAAAACATGAAATCACAGAGATACTGAAGGTTTGCCACTGTGAACTCACAGGTACACCCACTGAATATTTTATATACCATATAAACATCATTTGGCATGGAGGTGACGTACAGAAATAAAACCTGCCATCGAGAAGCAGTGAGTTCAGTTGAAGTGCTGCACAATTTTTCTAACTCCCGAAATGATGCCAGGTCATACAATATGAATCATGATACGGTTTTATTAAAGCGAAAATCAGTCTTTTTATATCTTGTCTAGGATATTCGAACGTCGCCTACCGCAAGTGACTACAAAAGGTAACATCTCAAAAAGTTCGCATTGCTTCTCCTAAATTGCGTAAGCCTCGTTCGCAGAAGAGCTTGGGGGCACCTTGCTGGCGCTGACTTGTCTAGGCTTTCAACCTCGCACCTCTATCTTACGCGCCGTGCTATAGTCTGCATATTTAGTCAAATACCTACGACGCCCAATGAACATTGTTGTAGGGGGAATACTATCATCGTTTCGGATTGGCGTATCATTGTCACCGTTCCGAATATGCATACATATGCATCATCCTCTTTTTTTAGGTATTCTTTGTCTGCACCTTTCCATCTCTTGTGCTTTATGTCTATGTCAATCACTGTATTTCTTCCCTTCCTATATTTTTCCTATAAAATTTCTCAATTTTTTGTGTATTTGTCTATATCTCTGCATTTCATTTTTCACCTTCTGTACCTTTTATTGTTTCCTCTAAGTCTTCCTATGTGTGTTCTGTATTCCTTTTTCTCTCTCTAGAGTCAACGTGACATCCATTTTCAACGTGACATCCATTATTAACTCCTTGTTATAGAATTTCGTGCAAAGTTGTACTAAACTATGCTAGCCTGCCTAGGTAGCCGATTCGCTACAATGCTTGCCGTCATATCATATTGATGAGCGTTCAAATTTCGTCTCGCGAAAAAATTTCTGTTGCCAATAACTTCTCACATTCCTTCTTTTTCTTACCTTTATTACGATGGCAATTATTTAAAGATACTCGACAGGTTTCTTTTGCCGATAGTTTCACTCTTTCTCTTTCTTTCTTTTTCTTATTGTTATTGCGATAGCAAGTTTCTGAACATTATCGACAAGCTTTAGAATCAAAGTCACTGTTTCAGTCGGCATCATAACGAAATTGATAATATTAGCCGCACATAGTAAGTTCTACCGCAGGCAAATGCGCACGAGCGGATCTCACAAGCGAAGTTGAAGCAGAAATCAAACGAGTCTGCCCCTTTTCGTCGCTCACAGGGTGAACAGGATAACACCTTCAGCTAGAGAAGCCTGCCGTCGAAGCAGAGAGCGATCGCCCCGCCCGTAATAAATGACGTTGAAAAAGTTCTACGCATGGAATCTCGGTCAAGAAGCAACTTTCAAGTTTTATCTTTGAGCTGCGGCTGTGATCGCTAGCGAGTGCGATATCTCAGAGGCCATATGGCTCGTATACACTTCCACGTGTTGCGAACTAAACGCGTGGAGGCTGCGCGGAAAGAGCATGTCTCCCTAGAGCGGCCGTACCTGCTTACATCAGTGTTTTGCAATGTTTTGCAAGGTCAACTACAAATGATGTAGCTGACAGGCACACTTCAGTATCATACTAAGCGTGACACACTAGGCGTGTGAACTCGCCTTCCAGCAAAAAAAAATGACTGTGGCATATAGAGCATAAAATGACACTTGATCACATCTGCTGCTCTCTGACGCCAAGCAAAGCAGAAAGTGCACCAAAACTTTTAGTGCTGATATCGCTGGTGTGTTTTTTTTCCTGTCATGCTTAGTGACACTGCCTACGGTGACCGTGCGGGTGGACAGAGAGAACAGTTTCAAAAACATGGCCACGTGCATGTCTGAATAAGTCTTTTCTCACGTAACTGGCTTAAAATACGCTGCTGCTTCGTATAACAGACTTACACGTGACAATGTCTGCAAATGAAGAATTAATCGTGATTGCCACTCGCAAACTTGCGTGCCACAAATGAGATTAGAATAGGAAACACGGACGAATAACATCAGAGTATTGGGGTCTTAGATGCCTCATTTTGTCGCTTTGATTATTTTTGCTTGGTAGTTGAGCTTTAAAACTGAATAATCTCTTGTTAGGCAACTCACATCTCCTTATAAACAACGAACGATCTGAGAAAACTGTGAACTATGGAATCGCCAGAAAATCACATATGTCCAAAAAGTGACCTCAACTCACTGCGCCTTTATTATTTCTGACCTATGTTTCGCAATAGCATAGAAACAAATTTATCCAATGCCATGCTTCTGTAAATCCACAAAATTGTTGTGTTGGCGGAAAAGCCCACAAGAAATTTGATTAACCCAGTCTCTGTATGCGTGAGTTTGTGCACTGTTTCTGGAAGATGCAGCAACGTATTTTTGTAAGGTGATAATGCTACTACCCAAGGAAACATATATTAAGTTTTTTATACCATTCTTTCTGACCTGACTAGTGGTATTAGAGTTTATATTTCTTCAGCGGATTAGACAAGCGTTAAAAAATGTTACTCTAAGTTCTTTTTAATAAACTTCACTTCTTAAATTGCATTTTCTGCGGGTCAAAGCGATATACTAAGCTTATTCTCACAGATTTCTATGACACAGTATTACTTGCAAAGAACGACTACTTCAGAGTACAACACGACACACATAGCCGGAAAAATGTTAATGGTCAAAACAATTACTGCTTATGACTGTCTTCACCTGTAAAAATATACCGATGTGATAAGTCAATTTGTGAAAAAAATAGTTCATTTGACATAACTGAAGGCGTGTGGCCTTAGTTCGCATCAGCCTGTTGTGCATATGCAGAAGACGGAGTAATTAGATTCGCAATGACTTTTTTAAACAACTGAGATCTCGCCTGAATTTTTCTGAACCACTGTTTCAAATGGCATCGTTAACAGGCCTGGCACAATGCATAAAAAGTGGCGGTACTTGTATTCGGCATTAGCAGAATATCATCGACAACCACACGAACACACTCAAATAAGTGTGTTTGCGTGCGTGTGTGTCTGTGTTTGTGTGTGTGGAAGAACGTCACGAAGCTGGCCATGGTAAAGCCTAAACCTACTTGGTACAGAAAGTAGAGGTTCGTTTTTCTTGATTTTCTCTGATAATATCTTTCAAAGCAAGAACTGCTGCAGTAAAGCCACGACGTTTGCACTCAACCTCAGTCCTTACAAAACCATTACTCACCAGGCCACGATTTTCACAGCCCGAGGACATGTGTCCTCGCTCATACGTGTGTAATTTAATTGCTTTATTTTAAAGAGGAGGAGAATGCACTGTGCTAATAGGTGCACATCTTACTTTATTTTTGTAAAGCGCATAAAGCATTTGCTTGTTCATCGCAAGTTCTGGTGGTTGTGCGAAAAGAGGAACATGCTCATGGAACACAATATATGACACTTGGCAACTATAACCTAGCTTGAAAGTGAGGACACGCTCTCTCACGCAGCTTCCAGTGAGATAGTTCCTTATTGAATACGACAATGTTGACAAAAAAAGAAAATGTCCGTGTTTTTTAAAAATATTAATATTCCAGGATTAGCAAAAGGAATCACTTTGTGGGCGTACCTCTATCAAGAAGAAGGTTGAAGTGCTCGTCCATACGATACATCAATATCTTCTCGAAACGCTCCGCTACCTCTGAAAGCTCTTCGATAGTGAAACTTTGATGGCCAAGTGTATTTCAGCAGTCTACTAAAGATGTTAGCCTGTGGCATTTTCCACTCTATATTCACAATATATATATATAAATAAATAATTATATATATATATATATATATATATATATATATATATATTTTATCACTGCAATAATTAGCGAGACCGTGTAGACTTTCAAACTCTTTTAGCTTGCTGCCGTATATAGACAACTGCCTATAGAGGTATATAGGAAACCAAGAGCTGAGCTTTTGCCAAGACATCACCTACACTGCCAGGAACTGCTTTGTGTTACCCAGCCTTTGAACCCCTGGTGGGTAACCTCCGAATTAGGGCATGCTGTTCGTCTATATTCCTCGGTCCCGTAGTAAGCTAGTGGAGCTGTTACAGCTGTACAACAGATGTACAACAGATGTACAACAGCTGTACAACAGCTGTACAACAGCTGTACAACAATGCACTGCTATATACTTCTTCAGTTCACTTCGCCTTGCACATCCTCCACTATGTGTCTTCCAAAATGAGCGTGCGAAGCCAGGCTTCGTCCATCCAGTCATAATTCCTGTGTTCTATTCTTCATTCTGTCCGATCTGCGGGGCCTAAACCAGACAGGAAATTTCCAGCGTTCTTGAACTTTGTGCAGAAAATCAGAGCGAGAATGGTGATGATCGGAGAAGTTCACCTTTGCTGTCGCCGTTTACAGCAGCAATAAAAGCACACACTACCTTGTTAACATGGTATTTTTTGGGGGCATACCTTCAAGTTTATTCAAATTTATTCAAGTTTATTCATTGCTGAGTACATGAGTACAAAAAAAAATGAGCTCACATAATATATACAGCGTCAGGAGGTCCCAAAGTAAGAAACTGTCAGGGGGACCTCCTATCGTTAATGGGGTACATAAAAGGTAAGTAACAGCAGCAAAAGCTACAAGTGCGAACAAAAATAAAAAGTGCATTCAACACAGAACAATAAATAGTCAAATCGAAAAAGTTAATTTGCCAGAACAACATTATACAAAACTACAAGAATACGTAAAAGCAGGAATTGAAAACGTAGAGGTAATAATAAAAATGTTTTATTACAAATGAACAAGAGGCTCAATTAACAGTATGCTTTTCATGTTATGTTTAAAAGACTGCAATGAATGAGACGACTTAACATGAAGAGGGATATTATTCCAAAGATGAACACAAAAGAAGCGTGCTGTGTATCTGCCATAGTTTGATCTGATTTTAGGTAAAAGGAAGTTATTACGCTCTGAATACCTGGTATTATTGTTGTTGACGAAGATATAAAAGGAATATTATCAAGTGATATTTCGCGATGAATGAGACGGTATGTGATGAGCGACAATCTATGATAAAACAATTGTTGAATGGGTAGGATTCGAAGATGTTGATAGACAGGTAGAGAATGGCAACGGAATGGGCTAAAAGTCATCAACTTGATCGCCTGGTTTTGAAGACGTTGAAGTGGTTTGAGATGAATGGCGTATGTGTTACCCCATGATGATAAGCAGTATGATAAATGGCTATTATTATAAGCATGATAAAGTGAGATGAGAACATGAGGTTGAAAAAATGCACGTGTTGTAATGATAATGCGTATACCAAATGAAACCCTTTTTATGGGTGAATTGGCATGACTATTGTATTTAAGATGTTTATCGAGAGGAACACCAAGGAATTTAACATTGTCAGATGCCAGTAAAGTATAATTATCCAGCAAGACAGTTATGGAGGAAGAAACCACAGTTTGTGGGCTATGAAAGAGTACGAAAGTTGTTTTAGTAGGATTAATCTGAAGTTTGTTATTTCTACACCATGAATGCACGTTGTTAAGATCTGCATTAAGTGTGTCTTGAAGTGCGGTGAGCGATTTATGTGGTGAGTAAATGGTCGTGTCGTCAGCATATAGCAAACACTTAGAAAACATAAGCGTATTAGGTAAGTCATTTATGAATAGTAGAAATAACAACGGACCTAATATAGAACCTTGGGGAACACCGCAGTTAATTTAGTCGATGAAAATTGACCATTAAGATATACGACTTGTGGCCTGTTAGACAAGTAGCTACAAATAAGATTTAGAGTTGGGCCAGTAATACCAAAAGACTCGAGCTTATCCAGAAGAATAGAATGTTCTAGTGTGTCAAATGCCTTTGTTAGATCAATGAATATGGCACCTACAACGAACCCTTCGTCAATAAATTGTTTAATGTTATCACGTGGGGAAAGAAGATTAAATTTGTTTAGATAGTGCATCAGACGACTGTAGATAAGATTGTGCGTTATATTAGCCCGTAAAACGTCTTTTACTACCGAGAATAATAAACAGGCGAACGTGAGTGAAACGCGTTGCGACGTCACCGACCCAACCAAAGACGCTCGATGAAACAAAAGTAACAAAGGTACACCAGGGGACACCGTGGCGACAATAAAAAGAAGACACATGGCTGTGCACGCATCGAGTAACTTATCCCGGGCACTGTTCTCTCTTAGCAGGTCTGCATGGCAGACTGACATACGCTGCGACACCATACGCTGCGACAGCTGCTCGAGCACTCATCTTAGCGTTGGACAGAGGAGCAATAGGCGAGACCGAGAGCTGTGTCGCCCGCGTGTCCGCTTTTTTGCTGCTTGCGCAAACAATCATTGCCGACAGCTGCTAACATCGTTGTTCTGTCTGACCTTCGTCTTAAGAAAACACCTTGCTGTTCGTATGTCGTTCTTTCACTACAGCATTTCAGCCGAAAAGAAAAAGACGGAAGAGGAGATACAAAAAATAACAAACGTACCAAGTTGAAAACGTTGGTGTGGCTGAAGCAGCGAACAAAGTTCGTGCGTATTGTGTGTCCATCGAGAGGGGATACCTCGTGAAGTAGTGTCTCCTGGTACCGCAGATGTATCACCGCTCACTTATGAACGGTGCTGACCCTTCTTACTGAATATATTGTCTGATTTACCTCGTTTACATTGTTGTTACTCGCAAACGTTCTTTTCAGGGGTGAAGCTCCTTATAGCGGCACCCGTTCGTCCCTCGTAGCCGTTGTACTTGTGTGTAACAAGTATAACATTTTGACCTCCAAGGTTGTGCCTTTGAGAGATTTCTTCTGTGCGTTGTTGAACTATAAAAGATAGTGTTCAATGTACATGCCAATGGCTGCTAAGGGGGAATGAAAGAAGGGGGAATTCGGCTTTTAGTTAACGCGCACGCTGCGAATTTTTTATTGTTCAACAACGCACAGAAGACAATAAAGAGTTGCTACGTTATACTCGCTGGGCGTAACCTCCTAAGTTTTTGTAAGGTTTAGCGAGCGTTGGGCTGCTGTGCCATGAGAACAGTGAACTAATATATACCATGAACTCAGGGTGGGTAAAGGTGGGAAGTAGACACGAAGCGCAAGCCGTAAGAAATTGTGCGTGTGCCTCCTCTTGTTCAGTCCTTGGAATGTCCGCTGGATGGCGGTGCTTCTATATGAAGAATATATGATGAAAAGATGCGAGATGGTGGTACTAGGAGTGTTGAACAGTTGGACGAACGGACACACAGACTTATGCATGGACGGACGCACGGATGGCTGCACGGACGGATAGACGCATGGACGGACGCAGGAGTGGATGCATGGACGAAAGCAGGGACGGACGCACAGATGAACGTGCGTGCGCACGCACGAACAGACGCACGCACAGATGGGCGGATGGACGCACGGGCAGCCACACAGACGCACGCATGGATGGACGGAAGCAAGAACGAATGGAAGGACGGATGCTCCGCTCCACTATCCATCATTCACACCATAGATATGCTGCCAGTTTTTATGTAGATCAATGCTGCGCAATGCAAAAGAAGGTTTGCGTTTATTTCTTATCTTTCTGGCCCGGAACTAGGAGCCAAATGAAAACATCACTCTTGAAATTTGATTAGCGCTGAGCACATAAGCAATAGTGTACCAAACAACTGGAGTTACTAGAAAAAAAATTATTGGGCAAAATGCCCTGCTATGCATTTCAGATGATGTTATTGGATTATTGAGAAAGGAAAAAAGCCGACTAATTGGTATTTGAAGTTATTAAAATAAACATAAATTAGCGCTGTCAACTAAGGCCAGTGAGATAGATATGTTACTTGTACCCGCAATAGGCACGTAATAACGACCATTTAGGGGCTGAAGACCCAAAAGAATGATTTAGTAGATATTAGTGAGCCATGTCTAAAGATTTCTTGTTTTTGTTGCTTTAGTTTCACGTTTCTTGACAGTGACACAGCCAAAAAATAGCAGGTCTGATAGGTAAGCGCAATACAGTCACAATGAAACCTGGAATGGCAGCATTTTTATCACAAGTTCTAATTTCTCTCGGGGCTGCTTATGCAAGCGCGTTTGCAGTGTAAGCACAACGCAATAAATCAAAATTTTTGGGAAGTTTACCATCATTCGTCCTTCTGTGGAGGAGCGAGGTACTCGCAATGAATTTACAATGCAATATGTGCACTTGATTTAAAGATAATTGCTGAGCCCTTTGTAAGAGGCTTTAAGCACTGAACAACCTACTCATTACGTCATTTTTACTGTGTGATGCCTGGGTACAAATTCCCAATGTGTTTCATCTGGTTCTTAATTTACTTTTTATAGCACGCCATAAAATACGTAGGTTAACGTGGCTGCTTCACGGCATAACGCCTGTATAGGGTCTTTTCGGGAAGCAGTTCCAAGCCCAGGCATGGCTCTGCATTACGGTCCTGCACTTTTCTAACCACAAACGTTTTTTTTTTTACGGGTGGCTATTCACCTTAAGAATATTTATGACGACCTCGACTTTAGGACATACTGGTGTTCTATCTTAGTGAAGTGTTGGGCCCTCCCCTATTTCTTGATTAATATGATGTGAAGAAGTCTCGT
The DNA here is from genome assembly GCF_043290135.1 of Rhipicephalus microplus. Classification (NCBI taxonomy): domain Eukaryota; kingdom Metazoa; phylum Arthropoda; class Arachnida; order Ixodida; family Ixodidae; genus Rhipicephalus; species Rhipicephalus microplus. Next base: position 185,038,559 of record NC_134700.1, on the reverse strand, counting down.
TCTTCTACACGCTGTGTTAGCAATTCTTTCTTACTAAGGCTTCAGAGCTGATGGTCGCCATGTGGGTTTACCTTTGTTTTCTTTATTTGTGTCTTTATTACGTATTCTAATGCTTTATTATTAGCCATAAAATAACCGGCGTGACTTTGTGGTAGAACACTAAACAGCTGTGGTTCGAGGTTCGAGCCCCGTTATATCATGGTCATTTTTTGTTAGTTCGACTTTTTTTTTTCATTTCGCGCCATACTAATGACTGCAGCAGCATCGGCTGGCAACTACAGCGCAAAACTGCTTTGGCTGTCACATGATAGCCTTAGCTGTGAAAAAGGGAAAGAAATACCTGGTTTGCGCGCGATGCGCCACACTTTCACAGCGAAAGCTTGAAGAATGGCTTTTGCTGAACCTATTCTAAAGACTGTTGGGGCGTCTCGTACATGTACACTTGCATAACACCTACCCTACTATGCCATATCACACTATAACTTTTTATTATGATAATTGCGCCAGTTTGCTTTAAGGCATCACAACACATAACACGAACTTCTGCAGCCGTGTTTCCGCCACGAAGTGCAGGACAAGCAATGGTTCGGACCATATGTTCATCGCTGCAAGTCAGGTGGCCTGGTGTGCTGAAGTCATGCATGCCAGAAAGCACAAACTACGCCATCACTTTTTATTCTGCGGAGAAGTTCCACACACGCTACACAACTGTAAAGCACCAAGCACACTTTGTAGAAGCTGTGGGTTTAGAAGATGAAGAATTGTGATTACACAGATTACACATGTTGACGCCATGCATTCCACGACATGAAGCGTGCATAGGTATGTGTAATATACAAAGCCACTTCAAGCACCGGCGTGGTTCTGTAGCAAACTACTGGGTTGTAATGCAGAGCGTCTGGCTACGGATGTCATTCTCTGCTGGGTGTTTTATATTTATTTCGTTCTTTTTTATTTCGAGCAATAGTGGTTATACGCACACTACGGGTGTAAAAATTGAGGTGTAAAAATTGAGGTGCTGTAGTTGTGATCTCATAAAAGTCTTCACTATAAGAAAAAAAAACTAGACATAATAGTGCAATATGACTGTCTCCAGAAATGTGCCTTTCGTACGTGCAGCGACGTCCTTTTGATGGGATATTTTTTTTTGTAGGATTCACACCAAGTTGAATAGATTAACTCTGAACGAATGGTCATCGACACTGCACTTTTCGATTATACTTTTTGCTTTGACGATTTCTCATTGGCCTTTGCCAATGTTGTGGGTCTTCGCGCGAGACAATCCCAAGAGAGTGTCCTGGCAGTGCGAACTACTTGTCCCGCATGACCACCTCACTTCGTGCATTACAAAGTTTCGCCGAGGGCTCGCCTTCGATGCGGTTTTACTACATTTTCTTGTGAGCTGGAAGCTCTCCTCCTTACTTTTAGTCACCTTTTGATTTCATGTAATTATGTGACTTCGGGTATTTTTGTAATGGCACTGGGAATTTTCTCGTTAAACTGCTCAATGTACGAAGATTGTGGGATTAGTTTGACAATTGTCATTCCCCTTTGGCCACTTTTGCTTTCAGACCTTTAACATCAACCCTCGAAAACGCTGTTTTGAAAAAAACTCAGCACGTTTTTGTTCTTCTTTCTGTCAATCATGGAAAAAAATTGGGGCAGTACCGCACAAACGATGCCAAGCCTGAATTAAATGTGGAGCTATAAGTCGTTTTTTTTATTCTTCGCCGAGAACAATTCTTACAAAGAACGTTTCTCACCTTCTCTCAAGTAGTAACTATGGATATTGCTATAATTAGACAATAATTTTTTATGAAAAATACGTCAATTTGAAAGTTATTTTTTGTGTTTGTGGTCAGTGCATTCTGCTCGAGCAATGTGGTCTCGTTGTCAAATTTCAATTTTAATATGAGGTTTGAGCGTTCACAGTGTGGCCCTGCAAGAAACGACGAGCTTATCAAAACTCATGCAGTGATCAAAGGTTTTACCGCTATATTGCTTTGTGCTCGTCCTGATACAGGCAGTTCCGAAAGAGAAAAGCAAGCGCATATCACTTACAGCCTTTAAGGCCATAGCAGTTACTTAAGATAATCCACAAGGCGGCGAGATGGTTGAAGTGGCCTTGTAAAAAAAAACGCGATAAGGTTACTGCCACCTCATAATAAAGTTTACCCTCTACCCTCCTTTTTTCATTTTTAGGTGTTTCCCCATATCCTCAATCAAGCGGAGCCTGCACATGGAACTGAATAAGCACCAAAGCTTTACGCTAATCGAGTTTGCGGGAATGGTAGCTCACTTATTTGCCTTCTGCCGTAAGGTTCAGTGAGGCGAGTGGGTAGAATCGTCCGAGTTCATTGCTCTGGGAATTATCAGGTCTGCTCTTGACTCCTCGAAATGGGTGAAGTCGTATTTACGGGTCACCAGAAATGGAGTGATTTTCACTCCTGTGTCTTTCTTATTTTGATCTGTTTTGAGGGGAACGGAGTTCCATCTTTACGCTCGGCTTGATATAAACCAAAGTTGTAGAAAAAAATTTCGCTAAATGTTTTGTGGAAGTGGGTTCGAGTGCCTTCGCAGTGGCCGCATTATCACCGATCTGAAGTGTTAAGGCGTTTTTTCGTTTTGTTTTCGCGCATAGAACCTACCTTGTGAAAGGGTAGATTCTGTAGTGACTGAAAACGTATACAAAAGCTGGTGAGGAAATCTATCAATTTATTATTACCCGGTAACTAATACATAAAAATTTTTGAAGTGTCTAACACTGTACACCTTTTTCGATGCGCAGCATGCCAGATTTGTCGATAGCGCAATTACTATGCATGTACCACTATTTTCGAGCCGAATATTGTGATGCGTGCAAGGGCCTGGATGTAAGCTCTTCTTGATGCTTTCCGATGACAAATGTTTGTAATACTAACTAATATAGGTGCATATTGAGGCAGCCTCACGCTAGCTAAGCCTGAATGAAGTGCCCAGCGGGGAGGCCTTCCTTGTTTCACTACTGTTCCCTTTTTCTTTCCGCCTCTTTTTGTTTCTTAACCCCCTTACTCTCTTCCCTCGTTTTCACTCGTACTTCTTTCTTTTTACTCTTACTTCTTACTTTTCTTTCTGTTCCTTGATTTCTATTTATTTCTTCTTTTCCTATTGTTTATTTTTCTTTTTTGCTTTGTCTATTTTTTTCCTTTTTTTACGTTTTTTCGCACTTGCTTTCTTTTTTCTCTATTCTTTGTGTAAACTGGAATACGCCAAGTGCAGTAGATGTTTGTTTTTTCTGATGATGATGATGATGATGATGATGATCATGATGATAAGTGGTCACCATCAAGGCACTCGAAGAATAAGAGTAAGAAGATTTGTTCCTAGCGCGAGCGCACATCAATGCCCTACACATGGAACATTGCGCAAAGAAAAAGCGAAAGCGTATGATGCACCGGACAATTTAACCCCCAAAAGAGTTTTGCACATATAGAAGCAGTCTGAATGCCTGGTCATATAATGCCACCACTTTTCAGAAAGCTGTATTCCCCTGCTAACGCAAAAAGTGACGAGAATCAATTTTTTATGGGGGCGAATTTTGATGTAGACAAGAAAATATAAGCTACGTAATTAGAAGTCTTCAGGTAGAATCGACTTCCATTATGGCGCTGCTATGTACGTGAACATTAATGGATTGAAATCAATCAATATTTTATTCAACGTGGCTAGGACCAATCATAGGGTCTTTTTGCAGTCGCACGCAATAATAAAGCAATAAAAATAAGGAATACAATACACACATTCTTCAAAAAAGTAAATCAAATAAAAGAAGCGAGAATGCCTACACTTTAAGAAATTAGCGCAAAATGAGAGAAGAAAAGACAATACAGTAATCGTAGAATGACAGCAAAAAATAAAAAAGTATACACAACTATGTGGAAGAAAACCCTCCTAAAAGAGGGAAAAAGGAATACTCAGTACATTACACAAACTATGTTAAAACAGTGCAAAGCTGAATTAAAAACCATGACAGTGGTCTGTGAACAACATCAAGGTCAACAAAGCTAAGTCTCCACATACTTTGTATTCTGTGGACAGTAGAGTGTTGAAAAAATTTGGAAGGTACATGAAGAGGTCGATTCTCTCTGGTTCACTTACGCGGAATCCGAAAACTTACCCAACTGGGAAGCAAATGGACGGGTATCATACCTAGAACATGTTTGTAAAGAAATAGCAGGTCAGCGTAAATTTGTCGGCAGTGAAGTGATTGCAGTGATAATTATCTGGCAGTATATTGCCAGGGTCATTTCTAGCAAAATGATGTTGTAATAGTTTATAAATTTCCTCTGGGCTCGCTCAATGGCGCCACTGCCAGGTTTAGCGAGTTCATTTCAGATCACATATGCATACTCACGTTGAGGAAAACATATTGCGGTGTACAATTTGTGTAAGACTATAGGAGAACTGCATTCTCGACAGATGCTGCAAACACAGATGAGAGAACGAAGGCCACCCATGGAAGCCCAAGTGCTGCCTCAAAAGATTGAGGCAGCACTTACGACCACCGTTGTGTCCGTTTGTGATATAGCATGCAACATAGCATGCATTCGCAATGAAGCCCCACTGGCAACATCGGTGATGTCACTCCAGTACCTTACACTGGTGACGCGTGGCACTACCACACAAGAACACTGTGGCTCATTCCACAATGCATCTAGACAAGGAAGTAAGAAGTGATTGTGGTACTACGAAACCCTGCTCGGTCATCGCATCTAAGTCAAGTCACCTGGGCTAACCGCTGATTCGAATAACAAGAGTCAAACTAAGTAAGTATATGTGACAATGCTTGTGGGAATAAATAGAGAAAGATACGCAATGCCGCGGGTAATATAAATGTGCTTGAAAAACAATAATGGCACACTAAAGGTTCACGCAGAAACAGTTTTCATTTCTTGAAGATTTAGAGTAAACGACAATCAATGCATGCCTTAGTAGCAAGAAGTGTTTTGATTGCTGCCAGCTTGCCTATCACGTTCGGACACATGTTGCGTACAAAATCAGTCACGACAACTGAGGCACTGGCAGCAACGCAATAATAATGTGGCCCTCGAAAGCGTTTCTTCAAACTAGCACGAGCGTATACTAGTGATTCCAGCTGTGAAATGCTCTTGCATCGATTTCTAAGTACCCGCTTTCCCGACTTATGTGTTCGTGACATCTCCTAACTTAGCGGTACTGTTCGCGCTTGCCTTTCCATACGTTTTTCACTTGAACGTTTTTTTCTTGATCTTATCCGCTCCCTAGCATTCTAAGCCGGCTCTCATTTTCAGGGCTGGTCGGTCCGCTGTACTTTCTACGTCTTCGTTGTTATCATTAATGAGCGCACATTATTCTTCTTCAGCCAAAACAACCATCCGCAACAGCTGTTCACGTAGTCGTCAGGCAGGCTTGCAATTATTCTTTCGATAACTGGAATATCTGGTGTTCAGGTTTATCGAAACGCAAAAATATTTCGAAGTCGTTTCCAAAATGTTCCGCGTAATTACTTTTCTTTGTTTTCCTAAACTATGAAAAATTCATACGCGAAAATGTTCTTTGCATACGTACGCTGCACTCTAAGAACTAAAAGAGCGCCACGCACTCTCCAGGAAGAGTATTTTTTTGCTTTGTATTTAACTCCTTTTCTAGAGCAAATGACCAGTTTTGGAGACAGTATCGTGATTCCTCCTGAGAAGGTTAAAGTATTCCATCTGAACAGAGTAGCATAACTCTGGCCGAGGCACAGTTGCATCTCACCCCCGAAAGTTGTAGTATATCTCACGGATCATAACAACAAAACTCAGGCCAACAAAATAGGGCTTTAGAACTGTCTTTCACAAATTTTATCACGCGCAGACCATAATGAAATACGAGCACCAAGACCAAAAAAGAAACGTTCGAAAAAGATGGCCGAGAAAGGCTCAAACCGACGCCCTCTATGGACGCACATGAGACTATGAACCCAACACACTACCACTACATATCGCGCTCGTAAATTGCTCGTGAGCGTTCATTTCTTTCTTCATGTCATAAATAGGGTCATTGATCTGTTTTCCAGTTTTCTTGTTCAAACTCGCGGACTTGAGTGTCTCCGCGCGTGCGACCAGCAAAAGGACTGTTGGTAATGAGTTCAGTACATTGCAAGATCATGACGTCAATCTGACTCGTATTGCAGTAAAAAATGAGCACGTATCTGCGTGTCTCGCTAGAAATGTCGTCCAAAGACAATAGTCTTCTCCGGGCCATACTGCATGACTCCGGGGGCATGTTTTATGGAGTGGGATGTATTTCCTCAAGCGGCCAGTTATGTTTTTACTTGCGTCAGACAGCCACGGTTCTACGTGGAATCGGCCACTTCTGGTCTGTATCGATAAAATAGAGGAGACGCTGCATGAGGTATGAACGCAATATGGCATTATTTTCAGGAAAGAGGAGCTTGTGCAGAACCTTCGGCTGGTGGTATGTTGCAGCACTATATCGTCGGCGGAGCACTTTTTAGTTTATAGCATCGCATATTCAGTGCAGCTTAGGAAACACTAGGTTCTTTAGAAGAACGTATCTATGTATCTTATAGAAAAGTAACCAACCACCTAGTATGCATTTATGTTGCGCCTAAGATATGCGCAATAGTTTCTTTTGGATCAACAATTTTCCCAAGTGTAAAGGAAGCCACCAGGTCAAGATGGCTGGGCGTTAAGCGAATTCTTAAAATATCATTGTGTGGCTGAATCGTGTGGCAAACAGATTTTTACTCGTGTGATACCATCAGCAGTTTTTATAGTGTGGTAAGTGGCATAGTTCATTGCCTTTTATCAATGACAACATTGTTATTGAAATCAATTCTATCGTTTTTCCCAACCGAAATCAACCCCCCTTTACAAGGGCTCTTTACTGTGAAACTGTTGTCCTAAGTTAAAGTAGTCCGGGCAAATCTTTACTGCGTTTCAGCGAGTCCCACATCCTGGCTGGCTTCGCAAAGATGTTTAGAGCACACTGTGAGAAATCCGTACACGTCTGATTGCTTTCCAGGGAAGTGTGCATTGCTACACACTATGTAGTTTTGAGACCATTGCGGATGGTCTACAAATTGTGGCGCCAAATCGCCCAACGCTCGGTTTTTCTTGTTTCGAGATTCTCGAGTTGACAAAACTTCAGCTTTAAGCAGGGAACCAGGATAGATATCATTTTTCTGTGTAATCGATAGTACGAACCTTTCATAACATTTTTCGTGCCATATTCAAGCCTCGTCAATTTTTCGTCCACCCAGTCCTTGTGTACAAGCTCCTCGCTAGCGAAATTCGCTTTCTCTGTGTCCATTGTTTGGTATAGTCACTGTGTAGCGGGAAACGGGTAGAATTGGAGTAATATTGCAAGACGAGCTAGTTGGTATGAGTGCATCGTAACTTATATTTTTAACGCACACTGACGCATGGACAAAGAAAAGAAGGGTACAACACCAGCGTTACTACCAACTACAATCAATATGCGTTCATCCTTGTTTATTGTATTCTTCTGGCATGTGGACAAGGGTATATGGGGCAGACTGGTCGCTGCATAAATATTCGCCTAATAGAGCACCAGTCATCTATAAAGAGCAGGCCACTAATGCATTCGGGGATACATTGTGCAAAGCGTGGATGCGAGGCACGCTTTTCAAAAACAATCATATTATTTAAGCACCATGATCGCACTGCAAGAGAGATCGTGGAGGCATTTTGAATAAACATTAGGCAATCATCTTGTATCAGCCACCCGTCAGTGACAATTACGGAAAAAACAACTGTCGCTGCTGAAGCGGATGATGAACACATCAGATATCGTACGATAGGCATCGATCTAAAATCACGACGACGCATGCGCATGGGCAGAGGGTGACAACAATGATATACATATATGTTTCTTTTCTGAATAAAACCTTCAGTTGATAGTAGCGCTGGTGTTGTACCCTTCTTTGTCAGTGTGTCAGTGTGCGCTAAAAATAAAAGAGTTAGAATCGATGCTAAAATATTGAAACTAACACGTCCCGCTTATGCTGCCGCATCATTGTCGGGACTCTACATAGCTGTCACCTACGTAGACTTTCCTTTATTGGCGCTGTCAGGTGGGTTGAATAAATGGTTCAAAGCACGTTGGTCACAAAACTCTGACATTTCATACTATTTATGTCTATATATACTGTTAATTTACTTTCTGTACACCTAGAAAAACTATTGTACTTTAGTGTAAAAGCGGAAGCATACAACAATGAGTCAGCCCAGCAATGTCAAGCTCCGTGCTACTCGTGATATGGATACCGAGCTAGTGCAATTACAGGCATGTGAACCCCCTTTGAAGACTCGTTGCGCACCGTCGTTTCAAACCAGTTTATGATGGGCTGTTGAGTATGGCGTCACTCGGTCAATTAGCTGTGTGTTCTCGACGTGTTTCTCCAGTGAGGCTGCTTTCCACGTCAAAGCGAAAACGAAGCGTCAACCTAACGGCTGTACGGCTTTGCTGCACTGTCCTTTCTCAGTATATCGTCAGGAATTGTTTGAATGGGCCGTTCACAAAAGCGATGGCGGAAGATTGAGAGCAATTTTCGGAGATAAGGGTAACGCTGTGCGTGAAGACATGGCTTGTGAAATGACGTCAGGATAATATCCACGGCGGAAATCGATATGTGATTTCCTGATGTAGACACGGGTGGCAATTGACCATGTCCAGCGGAAGTCGGACGAATTTCGCAGTCTTTGTGAACGACACGCTAAGTGAGGCTATATATCTCGCGCCTGGCTGGCTTCGTACAGTCTGAGCAATCGGCGAGTTTTTTTTTTTTCTTGCAAAGAGACAAGCATGCTTCCGAAGGCATGCTCTTTGGTTCGCTTTGATCGACTAACGATGAAGATGAGAGTGTCCCGAGTCATTTATGCGATACACATTGTGCCTTTTGACGATTAAAATAAGTACACTTCACGACTTAATACGGGAATTATTGAGCATACTACACTACTATTTTTTTACATGAAGGATCTAGCTGTCTAAACTATCATTGCTCTTCCACCGTATAATTCAAAGCGTATTGTACAAGGGGCTGCAAATGGACTTTTATTATTGACACTTTTTGTCAGCAGAAAGTGGTTCAACCATAGAATAGTAGAGGTACATCTATTGTACGTAAATGTTGTTACATACCTTTCCATAGAACTTTCATTGCATGTATGTCAGTTTCATATATTTTCATAACAAAGAAGCGAAAAAAAATTTTGCTTTCTATAGCACCTGTACAAGTCATACTTGAGAAGCTTCGTAGTCATATTGTTATTAAATGCAAAGCATTTCTTGGCGAACTTCAGTGACTTTGAGCGTATCTATCTATCTATCTATCTATCTATCTATCTATCTATCTATCTATCTATCTATCTATCTATCTATCTATCTGCCTACGACTTTTAGCTCTCCTGGCCGTTTCAATAGTGGTATCAATACCAAACTTAGTATGGCATAACATGACTGTGTGAAGAACATATATGACTTGTCGCATGCCACGCTCATGATGAGCTCCCGGCCGTTTCGCTAGCGTCACATATACCAAATTTGGTATTACAATACGTGAGTGGGTGACGAAGGTATGTGACTGGCGCAAACATACTAATCATGAGATGCGCGTCATGTGAGAACATGACTATACATGCCACAGTCAAGACACCAATACATTTCGACGTGACGAATTGCGCGTTTTTGCTGGCATTCATTTCGTCGCGTCCCGCTGGCGTTGCAACGCCAGGCATCGGTCCTGCTATAAACTCGCAGGCGCGTGCCACGCTGCGTTGCTTTGACGCATGCGCGTTTCAGCGCGTCCGGCGTCCCTCCGTCACAAAAACAGGGAGACGCAGTGTTGTCTGGGTAACGCATCGGTGCGAAATGAAGCATGTCGCATTTGGCGCCGGTCGCCGTCTGGCCGCGGCGACGGACGCTGGTCAATCCTGGCGTCAAACTATAGAGTGCTCGCGTTTTGCTAACGTAGCGTCACTGTAGCCAGCGGGCGCGACCGTCAACGCTACATTGGAGTATATAATTGGGCCCTTCACGATGCACTCGTGGCTGTTTGCTAGATCTACATATACCAAGTTTGGTGTTACGTGACGTCAATGGATGACGAAGTACATCACTGGTGCAAGCATGATAATCCTGACACACGTGTCATGTAAGAACGTGACAACATACCACGCACATAGCGTGCTTGCAGCCGTTTCGCTGGCTCCACGTATACTAAATTTGGTGTCACGTGACGTGAATAAATGACGAAGGTAAATGACACATCCGAACATGATAATCTTGGCACGGAAGTCATGTATTGCATCATTTACCTCCACCTCGTAACGTTGTACTCATTTTAATGTTTCATATCAACATTTCCCATTCCTGCTTCCCAAATCATCGATTCCCACTGTACGTAGGATCTGGCAATTTTTTTTACTGTATATTGTTGGGGTTTTACGTCCCGAAATCATCGTATGTTTGTGGGAGACGCCCGTATTGTGTCGTATAACATTGCATTAACTATCGGAACGAAACGTAGTCAGTAAGCATAGTGTGAATATGCCACTTTTACACTGCTTCACTACGGACAACATGTACGTGGATTTCAGTCCCACGTAGCCATAGAAAATTATTTTTTATATGTCTTCTCTTTCTTCTTTGCTTCTGGAATACGACTTACATCATATAGCTATTAGCCCCGAGAAGTTGGAGTGCGCGCCGCCTGGTGGGAGGCTTCCGTGACGCCACGGCACGGACTCCTCGAATCTTGCTGTGGCGCACGTATGCATATCACGCGCTCGCTTCGAGCACTGTTGCGCTGCCAGCGTTCACTTTTGGCTTTTCTGACGCCTAAAATAACAATGATGTTCCTGGTAGAAAATTGACAAACTAAACACTTATTTATTTCAGTAAAATCGCCAACGGTGCCTGCACTCCAACGTACACGCTTTGAGGAGCTTTTATATGGTGTCCCGCTGCTTACTTCGAACATGGATTTGATTCTCGGCCAAGGTAGTCACACTCCGACGGGGGTGGACAGCACGTTACATATGCAGCAGATTGATAAAAAAATGCGAGGTAACTATAATTACTCTACCGCCTGCCTCGCAATTATGTCGCGCTTCTGAAACGTATACGACAGTGTACTTGCATTTCACGTTGCGTTGTTCACGGGCGATTCCTTCAAAAAGTTGTGATTGTGTGCCTCCACAATTGGGATTTGTATCAGAGGCATCGAGGTAACTGCTGACGGAGTTTGATTTTTTTTCTGTGGCCGATTGCTTAAGTTTGTATCGAGTGTCGCAAAATATTTCCAATGCGTTTGCCCGAAAATACCGCCACAGCTGTTGCATCAGATTTTCTTGTGTGTAGATACTCATATTTAAAACGTTATTTAGCTTCATGTTTAGGGAACTTAAACAGTCGAAACCATTCTGTGGTTTGCAGCGTTACTTTCTTTCTCACTATTATAAGTAGTGGGGCATGAAGGACAAATTGATCTAAAGTCTCCTGCATCCCAAAGCGGAATTCTGTTGAATGAGCTACATTATTTGCAGAGGCAGACATAACATGCACAGTTAATCGCAATGTTGTGAGTAAACTGAAAACGCCCTAATTTCATTTGCAATACTTCGACATAAATTTTTAATCACGTAGTCTATGCCAAGTTGTAATAAAGTCATACCCGCTGAGCACAAATATTTTCTTAGCATTGATTTTGTCGAGTATGTGCACGGTGAAGACAGCTAATGTCTCGCTGTACTGCACCTTCACTTTCAATGTGGATCCATACTTCCTGACGCGTAGTTAACTTTTAACAGTAATCAATACCTTTACTTTGTACCTTTAGTAACTTACTACTCAAAATTGAGAAGAAATCACCACCGTATCCCTGAATAACGGGTACACGGCGGGCTCGGAAAGAAGCGACCGTCGGCATGCGCCGGTGGCGGAGTAGGCGAGTCCATGCCATGACGTCATTTCGCCGCGACTGCAGCGACGCCAGTGTTCGTTGTCGGCGCTAATAGGCAACACGAGGTGCCATAGTTGCCTTTCAGGATGATGATGTTCTCCTTAAACACACCACGTAGGTAACGTTGAGCCTAAAGAAGATCCGCTTTTAAAAACGATCAAAGGTAATAACGGTATCGGGATCAAAGAGTGGAAATTTAATCATATTTTAAACGGCTTCTTCAAAAATGTTTGGCTTCGTCCTGCCCTCGCACGCTGCTGCAGGCCCTGACATGGTTCACAGAGGCAGCATGCTTGAACTTTTTGGTGACCTAAAGCTCGTAGGTCATCTTGGTGTCAAGTTAATCAAGCGCAAACATGTCACAATTCCCACGATCCTTTATACTTAGTGGCAAGGGCTGGGGAACTTTTTCTATTTCCTCTTCTTGTCCTCACGATACTACACATACACGCACATATCCCGAGGTACGCAGAAGCAGGTGTACGGCACCTTACAAACTTTGGGGATCCAAGCGTGGGCATTGTGCCATGTATGCGCTCGATAAATTTTATACCGATAGGACCATGGCATATCGGTGACAGAAGCAATCGCATTGCCGCCTTTCAGCCACTGAAGATCACCCATTTTCGTGTCGGTTCATCAGAAATGAAATGTAATGTGTTAAGGGTAGGAAGTTGATGGTAGCATCCCACCGCTGCCACCAGTTTTAAAGGGCTCGAGGTCGACGGCAGGAACAGCGAGCTTCTTTAAGGTAGCTGGTACCCCACCGTCGTCCGCATAAGCGATCTTCGCCAGTGAGGGGACGCGTTAGGAGAGGTAGAACGAAGATTTATTTACATTATTGAAGAAAAATAGGAAATGTACAGGGATCCAGAAGATCCCGCAATATGTACAAAAGAGATTCAGTTCATGATTCAGCTCATGATTCCGCTAAAAATTCAGCACACATTCGCAAAATGCTTCGGCTTTTATAGCCTGCCGTCTCCTTTACGCCGAGATCCGAAGAAGGCGGCGGTAAGCACTCTCGCCACAAATCAGGGGACGAAGTCTCAATGGTCCAATGGGAGCCCGAGCACACCACACAATGACGCACCCGGCTCCCGCCTTCCCGGTGCGTCCTTGTGTGGTGCGCTCGGGCTCCCATTGCCGGGTGCGTCATAAGGTAGAGTCCGGAGAGGGAAGGTTGAGCTCCTCCGGGGGAGATGGCCGCTACCCCGAACGACTGCAGCGGTCCATGCTGCTTTCAGCTTCAGGCAGTCCAAACGCTCGATCCTGGGGATGGTTTTTTAGCGTTTTCCTACGCTTCAGGACTGACGATGCTTTTGTGACGATTTCCCGTCGGCGACGACAATAGCTGAGTCAAGAGGTTGTCTTAATGGGACCCGCCACAGTGGCACCGTCCTCCCCGCTGTTCGAGCCCGTTCAACAAAAGGCTTGTCTCACGAAGCTTTCGTTGAGACCCGACTGCTTCCTGGAACATCTACAGGGCAGCGTCTTGCCGACTGGGTGCCGATGGGGTCAAAAGCTTCCCTAGTAGACCGGATTACGCACGATGGCATCTGCCCAGATGAATTGCCGGGCCAAACGTAACAAATGCTACTTGTGGCTTGTATTTGAGATTGTAGAAAAAGCCCACCAGTTACTTTAAACATAGATAATATAACTTTTCAATGGCTTCTAAGACTGCGAGATTATCGGCGATGAACGGGCCAATCAGGCTGCCCGTTGAGCTAATGCAGAAACAATCAGGTAATCTTGCCCCTCTCGACAACTGACTCTGCATAAAAACTACGCATGCTTGCTCTCCAGTGCACCACATTGCAGCGCAACGAGCCGCACTTCAAGCACGCATGGTTGTATTCCTTGGATCCAACCCTCAGTTTTCGAATTCCACCAGAGCTTCGCCGATGTGACGCTACAGTAATCATGGGCTCGGCGGCTGTGCCACGGGACAGTTGCCTAAGCTGCTACTTTTCAATATGCAGGTCGTCGCCATCGCAGTGATCTGCGCAGCTCTGCCCGCTACCATACTGGCCACCCCGCACGCACCCTCAACCTGTGTGGAACCATGCATTGGCCGTATATCGGTTGCTTTCTCATATGATAAGCTAACCGCCCCTGACACGGATTTCGTCACCATTGCCACCTGGGATACGCCTATGTCAGCAACATCAATCGCCACTTCGGCTATAAAGGAGCGACACCCTCGCGCGCCCAACTGTGGGCTCGGCGGCTGTGCCACGGGACAGTTGCCTAAGCTGCTACTTTTCAATATGCAGGTCGTCGCCATCGCAGTGATCTGCGCAGCTCTGCCCGCTACCATACTGGCCACCCCGCACGCACCCTCAACCTGTGTGGAACCATGCATTGGCCGTATATCGGTTGCTTTCTCATATGATAAGCTAACCGCCCCTGACACGGATTTCGTCACCATTGCCACCTGGGATACGCCTATGTCAGCAACATCAATCGCCACTTCGGCTATAAAGGAGCGACACCCTCGCGCGACCAACTGTGGGCTCGGCGGCTGTGCCACGGGACAGTTGCCTAAGCTGCTACTTTTCAATATGCAGGTTAGTCGACCTTTGAGTCTTTACGCTAAGAAATCGAGCGACTTGTTTCTGGTACTGCTGCCGAGCCCCCAGTGTTTGTTATCCATTATTGTAGAGTGTATTGATGTCTCGTGTGCCTTGCTATTGCTGTCAGGCGACATTGAAACTAACCCCGGCCCGGAATCTAACGCTATACTAACCGAATTGCAAAAACTGTCAGCAGGGCAATCACAGCTAATAATCGAACTGAAGGGTTTAAAAAACGAACTCGCCGAAAATAGCAGCATAATAGTTGAACTTAGCAGAAGAATCAATATCGTTGAGAGCCACTGTCAACGCATCGAATCCCTGCAACAACAGGTCAAAACCATCACGTCTGCTACTGCCGAGACAACCCAGGCAATCTCAGACATAGAAGCACGAATTGATGACGCCGAAAATCGAGCCCGCCGCAATAATCTAATCTTTTTCGGTATTCCCGACCCTGGCGCATCGGAATCTGCCTCTCAGATAGAAGAAAAAATCATTCGCCTTTGCTCAGATCAGTTGGGCTTAACTGTGAATCCCGACGAGATTGAGCGTGCGCATCGTCTCGGCCGCCACAATACTAGCCGTAACCGCCCCATAATTGCGAAATTTGCTCGCTTTAAAACCAAAGAAAAAATCCTGTCTAATGGACCCAAGCTCAAAGGCAGTAACTGCAGAATTGGTCAGGACTACTCCCGCGCAGTACAAAATGCCCGGAAACACCTTCTTGCTTTTGCAAAGGCGAAAGCTGTCGCCTTTTCTCTACGTTATAAAACCCTGTACATAGGATCCGCAAAGTATATTTACGATGACGCAGCGAAGCGTGTTAAAGAAATCAGATAGCAATTGCCACATCATCGACAGCCATCACAGCGCTCGATAACAATACGCCCAAGCACTGCTATTTCAGCAATTTTTACTAACATACGGAGTTTTCTTCCTAAACGCGACGTCGTATGTAATATTGCCCTATCGTCTGGGTGTAATTTGTTAATACTTACCGAAACATGGCTTACTGCCGACGTATCCGACGCAGAGGTTATGGATGACCTACCAGGCTTTCATGTTTTCCGCAAAGATCGTCAGAACTCCAGAGGTGGTGGTGTGCTCATTGCCGTCAGTGATACCTTGCCTTGCACCATTGTTCATACACCCAGTGATCTTGAAATACTATGGCTACTTTTCCGTTCCTCTCCTCATACTATCTTACTTGGTGTATGCTACCGCCCGCCGCGAACAGATACGGACTTCATTGAAAAGCTTAGCTGCGTCTTGAACACACTCACGACAAAATACATTAACGCTCAGATATTGTTCTTTGGGGATTTTAACTTCCCTCACATAAATTGGAATAGCAATCCGCCTTCATCACTGAGTAAAGCCGATAATGATTTCCTCGATCTCTGTTTTAACTTCAATTTAAGTCAGCTTGTGTTACAACCAACACGCGTTGCGCATGGCTCAGCCAGCGTTTTAGATCTTATACTAACCAATAGTCCAAATAGCCTATCTTCGATGTCTTACCTCCGCGAAATTAGCGACCATAAAATAATCCACGCAGTCTTTAGCTTTACCTTGCTGAAACGAGAATCGTGGAGAAAAACAATACGCTTATACGGCAAAGGCAACTACGATGCCATAAACAACGAACTTATCGCTTTTTACTCGACTTTTTGCACCGATTTTCACAGCCGCACACTTCATGCAAACTGGTCGATCTTCCAACAAAAGTTTACTGAGCTCGCCACCAACCACATTCCAGTTATTTCAGTACAAGCTAACCGCAATAAACCTTGGTTCAATAGGAAATTAAAATCTCTAGAAAATAAGAAAAAACGACTTTACCGATTCGCAAGGCAACAAAATTGTACCACGGCCTGGGAAAAATATTACGTAGCTGAGAAAGTTTACTTATCAGCTATACGTCATGACAAGCACTCCTTCTTTTATGACACCTTACCTTGTGTACTCAAGAGCAGCCCCCAAAAATTCTGGCAAATTTTAAACCCCAAGCCACCTACTGCTGTTGTCATTACCGACCATAACGACATTGCGATTCCTGAGCAAGAATGTGCTGATGTATTTAACCTTGCTTTTTCATCTGTATTTACCACTGAACCTGATGCTCCTCTACCAGTGCCCCCACCCCCTGTCCAAGGTGTCATGCCAGCAATCCAATTCAGCGAAGAAGGAATAATAGCCATAATTGAAAATCTTAAACTTTCATCAACTTCAGGGGCAGATGATATCAATACAAAACTGTTAAAAAACACCAAGAACATCTGCGCAGCCTATTTCAGAATTATTTTCGAGCAGTCCTTATCATCCGGTAGCATCCCCCTCTCCTGGAAGGAAGGGCAGGTCGTTCCAATCTTCAAATCAGGCAACAAAAGCTCTCCTCTCAACTATCGACCGATTTCCCTGACTAGTGTACCTTGCAAGATAATGGAGCACGTCATCTACACGCAAATCATGCAGTTTCTTGACAGGCACAACTTTTTTCACGCATCTCAACATGGATTCCGGAAGGGCCTCTCATGCGAAACGCAACTTGCCATGTTCATCCACGACTTGCACATCAACCTCGATACTAACAAACAGGTAGATGCCATTTTTCTTGATTACGCAAAAGCTTTTGATAAGTTACCCCACCAACGGCTGTTACTTAAGCTCTCTCAGTTGAATCTACATCCCGATATTTTCCATTGGATTAAGGAATTTCTTGCTAGCCGATCACAGTCAGTACATATCAATAATTCCATTTCCGCCCCCCTCCCTGTAACATCTGGCGTTCCACAGGGCAGCGTCTTAGGCCCTCTGCTGTTTCTTATTTATATAATGACCTCCCTCTACATGTTTCCTCTCAAATCCGAATGTTCGCAGATGATTGTGTCATCTACCGTACAATCACTAACAATGCTGACCACGCTGTTCTGCAAGAAGATCTCAACAATATTCAGGATTGGTGCAACGAATGGCTGATGACCCTCAACCCCAACAAATGCAAGGTAATATGTTTCACTCGCCGTCTTCAGCCATTATACACACCTTACACTATTGCTAACACTTCATTAGAAACAGTGGATACATTCAAGTACCTTGGTGTCACACTCTCACATGACTTAAACTGGTCGCCTCATATAGCATGCATTACCGCCTCGGCCAATCAAACCCTGGGATTTCTAAAACGCCACCTGCGTCATGCACCACGCCACGTAAAACTTCTAGCATATAAGTCACTCGTACTCACGAAACTAGAATACGCTTCTCCCATATGGTCACCTCATCAAGCATGTCTTATCAATACCCTAGAAACCATTCAGAATCGCGCAGTAAGGTTTATTCAATCGTCATATTCCTATAACATCAGCATATCATTACTAAAAACACAGTCTGGTTTAAACACGCTATCATACCGGCGCCGCATTGATTCATTAATCCTTTTTCACAAGTTTTTCTACAGCTCGCTTCATCATGCCCCATATATTTTGGCCCCGCCACCGCGCACATCACTGCGCACAGGGCACCACTTGCAAGTTTCTCGTCCACGCAGCCGCACTACAACATTTTCTGCATCTTTCTTTTGTCGATCATCAGTTGACTGGAACGGCCTGCCCCGCCATATCGTCGAAACCACCTGCTCATCATCATTTTCGGTAAAACTAAAATCTGCTGTTTTTCAATAAATGTATGTAGCCACTATTTTGTAAAAAAATGTGTGTTAACCCCACCCCTTATGTAATACCTCCAGTGCGGGGTCTTTAAGGAAAATAAAGTGAAAGTGAAGTGAAGCTACTCTTTTGTGTAGGTTAAGGTCAGGTGTCGCATTTGTGCAGGCGTATACGCGTCTCGCATAAGCTTGGCTTACACTGCAACATGTGACCGCTGTGGCAGACATACAGGCAGAAAAATATTAGCAAGTGTGTTTAGACCACCCGGGTTCCCTGGACCACCACACGGTCCCACACCACGTCTACGCGGGCATTCCTCTCGCCGCGATGACATCGGCTGCCCGAGTCACTGCAGCAAGCTGCAACGCCGGGTCCACAGACGAGAGCACGACTTCCCAGTCCTCCCAGCTTGAGATTGCAGGCTGTGTTGAAACGATTCAACATATTGTGTGTGAGTTCCCACAGTACTGTGTACGGTTACATGCACTTTCCAATACGTTTGATAATCTGACCGAACTCTTTCAGAAGAACAAATCTTGCGCCGTCGACCACACCTAACGTCTCAAAAGAAGGGTGTGCAAGCGCTACTGCGCTTGCTGCGTTCAAGTAGTCTATCAGAACGACTTTGATCTGAACGTCCTGAGTGTGTATTCATGCGCGGGTATATACTGTTTCTTTTCGCTTGTATTTATCTCCCTCTCTCTTCTGTACGACTCCTATTTTTCCACTCCTATGTAAGGTAGGACGTTGCTAACTTTTGCCAGCATCACCTCCCAGCATTTTCATTTCATCCATCTCTCTATCTTTATAACAATAGGACGATAAAATATTCGGAAGAAGAGAAGCCTGGGCAATTGAAATGTTCTAACTAACGCTCAGGTGCAGGTATACCTTGCGGGCAAACGTAACTATTTAGCACAAAAAATTATTATATGCCCTATTTGTGCGTTATACTAACGTGTATCTTTTATTAGGCTCCAAAAGAAGAAGACATGAATTGAATGCAACATCTAAAGAAACACCGACCAGAACAAAACTGAAAGCACCAATAACAAAACAGTAGAAAAGAGACAATAACTAACACAGAGAAAAAGAGTGTAGCACCTTAGGTGCTGTCTCAAACCACTAGAAGCTGGTAAAGTGTCGTGAACAAGCAGAAAAATCACTGGTCTTTAAATTGTGGCTCAATGCAACAGTCGACAAACCGGAGAATCCACTCTATATTCAGAAGCAAGCTACTACACACCTGTGCTCTTCTCTTCCCCCTCTGCATTCCCTCTTTTTCACACGTTATGTTAAAAGTGTCATTACATCCACACTAGGGAACTACAACTGGCAGTCGAAGTGTGGTGCAGCA
The DNA here is from genome assembly GCF_043290135.1 of Rhipicephalus microplus. Taxonomy (NCBI): domain Eukaryota; kingdom Metazoa; phylum Arthropoda; class Arachnida; order Ixodida; family Ixodidae; genus Rhipicephalus; species Rhipicephalus microplus. The sequence continues at coordinate 185,018,942 of NC_134700.1, read as the reverse complement.
GCACTCGCGAAAGGCCCCACTGAGCAACACATAAATACCACGCCTTGTTTTTCAGCATCAGCCAAAATTTTTACTGTGGTGCCTTTTGTTTCGCTACGCATAAGGGTTTTCCTGGGTGATGTGAAAAAGCGTGATATAAGCGTGCTTCACTGGCAAAAGTCGTCGAAAGACGATAGTCTACTGTCTTGAGAGAGAGAGAGAAAGAGAATAAAACTCTCATTTGACGTTCTGCTCGAGAAAATTGGCGAATAGGCGCTGCGTCAGATATGGACGCCATCTTGCAGTAATTTGAAGATACTACATTTTTTTAGCACCGCGTAGTTTTAGTGAGGCGTATATAGTGTAGTATGAAGAACTGTATTAAGATCGTGAGGATTAGATCACGACTGCTGCTGGCCGCTCGCACGCCGCGAGAGAGAGGCCAAGCCCTTCTGCCACAGCACGGACCTTCTGGACAGCCCCGAGTTGGTCCGCCAGCGCGTCACTGTGCAGCCTTCGCTGACACCACTGTTCACCGTGAGTAGCCGCATCAGCCAATGCCGAGCAGCGCCAGAGCATGTGTTCAAAATCGAGAAAGCCTCCACACTTAGTGCAATAGTGAAACTCAAAAAACACCCGTTTTTTTTTTGTCGTAGCATCTCAGTGCCAGTGTCGCGTAATATGCCCTGCAGTCTTTATCATTAAGTGTCTATGAATTTTAACAACAAAGTAACACACTACCTAATGACCTTGTACTGATCTTGCGCCAAAATATGCGTAATATTTGTTTTTTGATTGACAACGTAAGCACGTATGAACGCAATAACGAGATCGAAATGACTGCTTGCTTCGGACAGGGTTAACCTTTAGCCATTCTACTGAATCTGGTGACAGCGGTGGAAATACAGACACCCAGATAGACAGGCAGGCAACATTTCTGTGTCGAAGTATCCCTAGTAAGACGTTCGGCTTTAAAAAAGAAGTCTGCGAGAACAAAACGCAACAGGCGTGAACGGTGGCAACATAAATTGTATCTTTCACGGAGATGTTCATTCTCGCCCAGTTGAACGCCTTTGAAGCTTTCAAGTGCGTTTGCCAGAGGACAACTTGAACACTCATTCCAGCTTACGAGGATGCTCTGATTATATATCGTCATTTGTAAGCAAAATGACCCAAAACATATTGAAAATGCATCCAATGTGCACAAGAAAAATGAATTATCACTTGACAAAACCATACTAGGAAGCCCACCTTTTTTTAAAAAAAATTTCAAGTTGTATACTCGGCGACAACGTTCCGTGGCAGCAGCGCCAAAGCTACGTGGGCAGGGGCTTCTGCACATGTGTTACTACGCCAAATAGTCCGTATTCGTGTGGTTATATACGGTTTCGCAAGAGCATCCAACAAGTAGTTCTTTGCACGACCACCATGCAATGTTTACTTGTACATTTATTTACATTTATTACATCTACACTTCAATACATTATTTAAATTTATTTGAGAGGAAATGAATGAAACGTTCATTGTTGAATGAAAAAAACACGAATATTCTTTGAAGCGTTAAGATTTGTTTCAGAAAAGAAAAAAAAGGTGTGGCCGAGCAGGCACCGGACGACTGCAGCAGCGCAAAGCCAAGAAACCATTTCCTAAATAGGTGACAGGTAGTATGGGCAATCGCGCCCCGCCACGGTGGTCTAGTGGTTAAGGTACTCGGCTGCTGACCCGCAGGTCGCGGGATCAAATCCCGGCTGTGGCGGCTGCATTTCCGATGGAGGCGGAAATGTTGTAGGCCCGTGTACTCAGATTTGGGTGCACGTCAAAGAACCCCAGGTGGTCAAAATTTCCGGAGCCCTCCACTGTGGCGTCTCTCATAATCATACGGTGGTTTTGGGACGTTAAACCCCACAAATAAATCAATCAGTATGGGCAATCGCAGGGAATTGTGGGATAGGACGGCTTCCGGTTCGACGCACCACGTGGGTTTTCAGCGACACGCGCGCATTTTTGTACCGCTCCGTTGAGAAAAGCACCTCTCAGTGGAATGTCAGTGCTTTAGAAGTTGTTTTTTTGTTTTTGCCAACCGTAACTGTGACGATGACAAGCTACGAAAGCCATGAACTGTAAGGGAACCTTTTATCGCACTAAAATGATCTCAAATGCTTTTATGCTGCTCGGGGGTACTGTCAGTTTGGCTAGCAGATATGTTGATACAGAAAACAGTTTTCATTGCATGACACGTTACTGCAGATAAAGTATCACCTTTTTAAAAATTTCAGTGGATGGGTTGGGGATGACAGTAGCAATGTGCTAAGAGTTCATTTCCGGATCACTGCTTTGGCCGACATCATCGGTCGATCGGCATGAAGCGCAGCATTTATTGAGCGCGTTGATACATATTTTTTCTGAACTTCAGTGCGCTATAAGATGCATTTCTTAGTCAAAGCAAGATGCTTATTTGAATGCCGATCTTGATCAAGCTGCGCGGCACAGCGACACAGCAAAAATACAGTCAACCATAGACAGCACCGAACAATCGAAACCCTGCGCTTGTTTAACGCACTTCTTCCCTTGGATGCCGTTTGGCGCACAGTTTGAACACAAACGCTAATGGACTAGTCCAGCGCTTCTGGTAAACTTACTAATGAGTGAAGCTTTCGCGTTTGTCATATTTATGGGTCCAACGGCCGGCGCTCATCTCGTATGGCAGGTAGATATCTTCCGCGCGCTTATATAATATCTCTGCTAGGCGCGCCTGCGCGACTGTTTATTTATCAATATAATATTGGCAGAAAATTCATGCGTAAACTTTTTTGGAGTGGAATACACACGTATCTGCGATAAAACGGTTTTCGCACACTCTGGCATCAACGTTCCGTACTCATGGCTATCTGTAGCTGTGCATCTCTACGTGCGTTTGACTGCGATACCTGCGTTTGCCTTTCACGCTCGAGTTGGAGCAGCCAGCGGCTGAACAACCGACCATGATTTATCAGGGCGAAGACAAACGCATTACCGCACGCGTGAATCTCGAACAATCTGAGGCTTGCGGCGAAGCGGTTCGCCGCCGTCGTCTCTTCTCGAACCACAAGGCGGTAGCATCCCACAATCCCTCGCTATTTTACTGGTCACTTATTTCAGTGCATACTTAGTCATCATCAATGTTTTTCTCCTTTATTGACGAAGAATTTTCTAAAGACGTCCACGCTGTTTGTTTAGGGAACCGAAAGCAACGATGGGAAGCAGAAATCTTGGCACAGATTGGTCATGATCGGGCATCTGACGCTCGTAAATCCAAGTGAATTAAACGCTACCTTAACTCAGCCAAGAACGCTGTTTTTGCACAGTAAACAGGGTAACTTAGGCGAAGCGCAAGGAACAACTCCCTCCGTAGACGTCGACGGGAGAGGTGTTAGGGCTGGTTCACGCTAGCGGCTACCATTCCCAGATGGCGCAGTGCCGTAGACCGGCAGCCAGCGCCGCCCGCGGGAGAGCTGTTCGAATTGCACGGCAAGCTCCTCCGACAAACATGGCTGCCCTTCCGAATGCAGTTGTTGCCCACCTCGAATCTATCGAGTGGCCGCCGCACGCTCTGTAGCTCGTAAGCTCCCAACTGATGCTTCCATTTGCTTTAGACTTATGTCATTTAGCTTCGACAACACAGTACTCGAATCGATTCGGCACTGGTTTTGAGAACCATACTCAAATAACACGTATGACATATCGAGAAAAGCGCGAAGCAAGAAGCAAGCAGCTCGACGTGCACATGTCCCGCGTCAGACGCAGACAATGCGGGGAGGCCAAAGCAGACGACGCGGCTCAGCCATGTCCCTGCTCCTTCGCTGATTGGCTAAAGTACTCTCCTGCAAGCGGCAAACGCATAAAAATGGGTCTCGGACCCAATCTTGGAACGGCGAAGAAGGGCAGACGTGCGCGAAGCAAACAGCCGCGCAAGGCTGCCTGAGAACGTCAAAAGGCGAGGCATACTTGCCGGTAGCGTGAACCGGCCCTTACAGTACGTGATCTTTAGCGTTATCATATCAACAATATTAGGCAGCCGAAACACCGACCACGTATACAACTAAATTTAGAAAAAGGTGGTTCGTTTTACGTACAGTTTCCAATTGCACTTTTTCTTCCAAGCAGCTGGTGTTGCTGAAGACTGGCAGGTCACCGGTGTGTCTTTCAAGGCATTAAAGTCCCACTTTCGCTGATGGTATCACTCGCACACGACTGATCGGTGATTGCATGTGCGGGATACAAAATATGTCATGACGAACCAAGGCCTTCGTTTCTCCCTGCTCGATGAATACAGATCACTTGATGAACACGCACTCATATTCGCTCACAAGCATTGATGTGAAGTTGCTACAACCGAGTGACGTCATCGTCGATTACCAGGGCACGGAAAATGTGAAATGGCATCAAAAAACCAGAAAACTAGAAACAGCAAAGAACTTAAAACCTGCATGGGTGAAACTTCCTAATAATAATGCAAACAATTTTTTACATAATATTTACGTCTTTTGTTACTATATTTTCTATTATGATACGCAGTATACAAAAGTTAGCGTTTGTGGACTACATGCAGATGATGATGATGAATAAACTTGATTTTCGTATCCGGCATGTTTGTGGTCCGGGCTAGACCGCACAAGAAGGTCCCGAGAGACCTTGTGTCTGTACAGCCTCTCTGGCCTGATGTATAGCCCATTTTTGGTCTTGAGCCTCCGAGCTCAGCAGCACCATCCGCCACTGCTCCCGGAGGACCTCGGGAGAACTTTATGATAAGTTGGGGCCTTCCCATAATATATGTTTGTAAGACGCCTTTTCTGTTGCACATAGCTTACATCAATTGTCCGGGTATAAATGTGGGTAGCTCCTGTGGAGGTGCACAGGGTTCGGGTCGCAGTTAGTCTGTAGCTGTCGGTATTCCGATGCTTCTTGCCTGCTTACACTCGGGTAAGGTGCAGGAAAGATGTGCCTTGCTTCTCTGTAGTGTTGCATGTATTCTGTGTAGCTTCTCAATCGGTCTTTGTGTGGTACGTCGGCGACGCCCGGGATGATTACCGAGCGGTGTGGTCCAGTTGCGCGACGAGTTAATTCTCGCGACAACTCACGAGTAAGCTCGTTCTGATTGGGTGCATTAGTCTCTGTGTGCGCTGGGAACCATACGAGGTATATGGATTCATCTACTTTTTGTAGCTCTTGGTTATTAACGAGGATTCTGAGGGCTTGCTGTGAAATCTGTACTTGCTTAAAATTTCTGATTGGTAGTCGAATCGCTCATTACGAATGAGTATTTGTTGGAGGTTATAGCTATGGCTACGGCTACCTCCTCAGCCTCCTCTATATTGTTTGTTATGACAGAGCACGCATTATTACAAATGCCGGACGTGTCAATCCCGACAGCAGTGTGAGCTTTTCGTTCAAGGTATGGGCTAGCATCTACAAAAAGAGATTTACTGTTCGTACCGTGTGCTTTGAGCAGTGCACGAACAGTAAAGGAGATGATGAAGTGAGAGAGAAGTGTGTTCAGAGTTGGTCGCGCAGCTGAGACTTGACCTACTTAGCACGGCTTCAACTATTGCGGTGAGGGGTGTGTACGGGCGTACGGGAGTGCGTTTAGAGGCACCTTACAGTCGAGTTTTCCATTCGGACTGCAGCGCCAGAATACATAGCCTAGCGGTTAAAGAAAGCAACCTTGAGACGGCTTCGGGGAAAACGGAAGGCGACACGCTCGTCTCACGCCTTGCATCTGTCGGCGAGTCGAGGCCGGGATACATGGGGGACGCGTGCAAGCGTATATTCTCTGCGTGCTCCTAATGGCGAATGTGAGACTTTGATACAGGACAGTAAGAGCAACGCAGCTCCCTCTGGTCAGTGTGCGGTGCCCTTAGGCTAGTCAAAGAGCTACTTCACATCTACTATGCTTAAGTTGTCTCACTGCTGGTCAGGTCGCGTGCACCCATGTCTGCCATTAGGGTTAACCTTAGTGGATGAGAATGTCCTGATCATAGAACGCTGTGTCCACGTCTAGGTAAAAAAAATTGACGACAGATCCACGAGGTGAATGATGATGAGATCGGCGAAGTACGTGGAAGTAATACCATAAAATTTTCTTCCGTTAATTCGCCTTGCGATATGCATGCTTCCTCGCCGCTTCCCGTTGTCGAAAGTTTTCAAGATCTGCTTCGCGACGTTGACGTGCTGCCCCGGCCTCTCGTTCCCGTACGGAAGGATCTTGCCGACGCTGACGTGCCACTGCAGCTTCTTGTTCACGTATGGCGGGATCTTGTCGACGCTGCCTTGCTGATGTGGCTTCTTGTTCCCGTACAGCAAGATCTTGGGTGCGACATCGCGCAGCTTCCCGGCGCGCTTCTGCCTCGCATGCTCCCACTTCAGGGTCCTGTCTGCGAGCGCGCGCTGCCGCTGGCCTGCGCGCCCGCCTTTCGGCATCCTTATCCATACGAGCACACAACGACGGCAACGAGCATCGGCAACTACAAACCTGTATTGATATCATGTTGATTATAAAACCATTGCTTTAGAAAACACCTGGCGTCTTTCAATAAGCAGCTGGCATCTTCTTTTTGTTTTGCTTTAGAAACATCTGGCGTC